>NC_058410.1:32890387-32953819 GCF_002201575.2 Neomonachus schauinslandi
TTCAAAATAGAGATAATGGAAAAGCTTTCTTTCAGCAAAAGGCCCCCTAACAGGGCATCCTTTCTTATCACCGTGGCCATGCCATTGGACTTGTCCCTTGCAAATTGAACATGCTTGATCTCACAGGTGTTTGCATGGTTGAACAAATTATATTTGGACAAAACACTGTTCTGCCTGTCTGATTAGAGAGGCAGGGTGGAGTTACACATGGACTACTTGGTAAGAGAATTAAGGAGAATATTGGCAAACATTTTCCAAAAAAAGAAAACAAAAACACTTCTGAGAGTAAATACACTTTTTCTTTTATTCTTTAATGGCAAAATGCTCTTAAACTTATTGGAAGTCAGCCTTGTACTGCAAAGTCTTTTTTTTTTTTTTTACTCTGGTAACTTCCATTTACAACTATGAGATCGTTAAGCAATATCTGGTTTTCCTTCTTGGAGGACAGCTGTAGTTAGATTGTGGCTGAACCCATAGGAAGATCCAATTTCCAGTGTCCTATATTTTTAGTCTGTAGTTTTTTGTTGTTGTTGTTTTTTTAGCTTTTTGCCTAGATGTGAAATCTGTGTCCAGGAGAGTGGAAGTGTAGGGTGGGTTGATGAGGGAACTCTCCTAGGATTTCTGGAGATCTCTGAGTCCAATTAAAGTCTGTGGTTGTGATTTTTGAGAAAAGTTATCATAGCTATTTTTGTTTTGCTGCATGGTTGCAAGTAAGTAAGGCCAGAGTTAGGTGGAACATTTGAACATGCTGGAGGAGAGAGGAGCTGGGAGTTAAGGCTATCGTGGTGGCCCATGGGATCCAAGGTGCTGAAGGAGGGTAACAAAGACTTGGCATTGGGAAGTGGGAGGGGCACAGGCTGCTCAGATCAAAGAATTGTTGGGGTTCGAGAGGGATTGAGCTAGAAAGATGGAAGATAATCAAAGGTTGAGATGCAGGAAATTAAGATAATGGTAGGATTATAGGTCTAGGGTAGGATTTTTCAAGAAATCATTTAAAAAAGCTTCTGCACAGCAAAGAAAACAGCCAACAAAATAAAGAGGCAACCCACAGAATGGGAGAAGATATTTGCAAATGACACTACAGATAAAGGGCTAGTATCCAAATCTATAAAGAACTTCTCAAACTCAACACCCAAAAAACAAATAATCCAGTCAAAAAATGGGCAGAAGACATGGACACTACTCCAAAGAAGACCCATGAATGGCTAACAGACACATGAAAAAATGTTCAACATCATTAGCCATGAGGGAATTTCAAATCAAAACAACATTGAGATACCACCTTACAACCAGTTAGAATGGAAAAAATTAACAAGGCAGGAAACAACAGATGTTGGAGAGGATGCGGAGAAAGGGGAACCCTCCTACACTGTTGGTGGGAATGCAAATTGGTACAGCCACTTTGCAAGACAGTGTGGAGTTTCCTTAAAAAGTTAAAAATAGAGCTACCCTGTGACCCAGCCATTGCACTCCTGGGTATTTACCCCAAAGACCCAGATGTAGTGAAAAGAAGGGGCACATGCACACCAATGTTCATAGCAGCAATGTCCGCAATAGCCAAACTTGGAAAGAGCCGAGATGCCCTTCAACAGACTAATAGATAAAGAAGCTGTGGTCCATATATACAATGGAATATTACTCGGCCATCTGAAAGGATGAATACCCATCATTTGCATTGACATGGATGGAACTGGAGGGGATTATGCTAAGTGAACTAAGTCAAGCGGAGAAAGACAATTATATGGTTTCACTCATGTGGAACATAAGGAATAGCATGGAGGAGATTAGGAGAAGGAAGGGAAAAATAAAGGGGGGAAATTGGAGGGGGAGACGAACCATAAGTGACTATGGACTCTGAGAAACAAACTGAGGGTTCTAGAGGGGAGGGGGTGGGGGGATGGGTTAGCCTGGTGATGGGTATTAAAGAGGGCACATACTGCATGGAGCACTGGGTGTTATACGCAAACAATGAATCATGGAACACTACATCAAAAACTAATGAAGTACTGTATGGTGACCAACATAACATAAAAAAATAAATGCAAACAGCCAAAAAAAAAAAAAAGGCTAGGACTGGCATTTAGAATATGAGAAAGAATAAACAGCATGGGAGTCAGGGTCATATCTAGCCTCTGCAGAGTTATTACATGAATTAAAAGAAGATTCCCTCTTTGGGAAAAGTTTTCAAGTAGCAATAATCATGCTTCGGATCAGCGTCATGGGCTGTGATCCTGCCCCTGCACAAAGCTTCCCCTTTGGGAGAGGGAAGGAGAGAGGCAGTGGGAGGAAAGAGGTGCCCTTTTTTTCTGGCTGAGGAAATCCACTGGGAGAAGGCTCACTGAACCCAGGGGTGGGGGCTGGATTTAGCACAATCTGCCTAAGTTTAGGCATTAGTCTGGATCAGAGTGGATCACACATAGTCTTTTGAAAACTTTGTTTCCATTAAAACTGGGTGTGTTTACATTGTATTTGCAAACTGGGTTGGAGGGAAGGAAATCTTTTACTCTGGGTCACATGTGGAAAAGTTTGAAAGCCAGTGCTTGGGGTATGACCGTGGGAATGGGTAACTAAAATGGTGAGGAGGGCAGGATCTCTTTCTCTCTGTCACACACACACACCCACACGGCCTTATAAAAAGGAGTAGGAGTATGATAATAAAAATGATTTCAATTTGGAATGCATTATACATGTGAAGGTTTGGGATTCAGCTCCCCTCTTCCCTAGTAACTTGGAACATTGTAAGGTGGTGGAGAGAAGTGTGGCTCAGATATAGGGTGAGCTCTGACTCAGCCCTGGGTCTCTGCAGCTTCACTGTCCGATTAGGGAAGTACCAGAGTCTGGGTCATCGCTAAGATCTTTTAAAAGCTAGGCAGTGAGGAGAGGAGACTGTTGGTGTGCTTTGGGTCACAGGGAGAGAGCTTTCTGCGATTTTCAGTGATGGGTTGACTGTAGAACACATAGTCAGCAATAGATAGTTGAAAATTTTAGAGGATTAGGAGGAGATCAGCTCTATAAAAAATCAAGTAGACGCAGTCTTGGGATTTGTAAGATATAAGTTCTAGCGTCTTCCTCCTGTGTTCAGGATTTTTTAAAAATGAAATATTAGCATTAGCATCCGAGTGTGAATTTTGGCTTTGGCCTTAGAATGTAAGTGAAAACAGGCACGCACACTTAGCCTTTCCTCGGCCACGTCCCCGTTGTTAGGAGTAGTAAAATTGTGGTAGTAAGTTGCAAGGCCTGGGTTGCTTTCTAGACTGAACCTGGGAGGTGGAGAGTCTAGTTTCCCTTTATACTGGATCATCTTGGTCAGGCGTTGGCAGTGGGAAGGAAGCAGGAGGCTACGTTCTGTGGCTCTTAAAAAGGGAGGGAAAGGTAACCAGGCCCTGGTGGGTAGGGGAGTTAGGAGATTGGGTGGAGGTCCAGGATCCTGTAGCACTTCAGCCCGTTACCCCGAGTTCTTACCCCAAGCTTGTGTCAGGTACCTCATCTCTGGGTGCGCCCCTTGCTGGAGGAGTGGCCGGATAGGGATTCTTCCGTGGATATTTTCTACTATGACTAGAGGGTGGCAGAAAGGGTCATATCCCACCCATTCTTCCTGGGGAGCAAATATGTTTGTATTTAACAAGTAGTTAAAACTCCTTGTGTATTTTCCTTAGAAGTGTTGAAAGTGCCATTAATTTTTCAAGTACTTTCAGGCACATTATAGATTGATTGGATCTTAAGTAAATTGGAGGAGTTAGTATTCCCTTTAATGACCGTTACTGTGGGGCAAGAAAATAATAGCTAACATGAACTTAGTGTTTATGTTAAAAACCGTCATTCTACCAACAGTATTTTATTATTATCTGTATGAATAGCCATGGATTGTATTTTCTTAGCCTCATTTTACAGAATGAAGATTGAGGCTCACCTCTCAATTTTACTTTTTTTTTTTTTTTTTTTATGATTTTACTTTTAAGTCCTCTTTACACCCAAGGTGGGGCTCAAACTCCCAACCCTGAGATCGAGTCATGTGCTCCGCTCACTGAGCCAGCGAGGCGCCCGAGGATTTCACTTTTTTTTTTAATATTTTTTTTTTAAAGATTTTATTTATTTATCTGAGAGAGAGAATGAGATAGAGAGAGAGAGCATGAGAGGGGGGAGGGTCAGAGAGAGAGGCAGACTCCCTGATGAGCAGGGAGCCTGACGTGGGACTCGATCCTGGGACTCCAGGATCATGACCTGAGCCGAAGGCAGTCGCTTAACCAACTGAGCCACCCAGGCGCCCCGAGGATTTCACTTTTTGACACCTGGCCTCATTCCCCGCTGTGCCCACCCCTTTCGCAACCAAGTCAGTCACTTCATTTGGAGCTGGGGTGTATGTGTGGTTCTTTTTTTTTTTATTTTCAATCAGGCCTGTCATGAGTCGGGAGTCCCTATATCCTGCCTGTGGACAGGAGTGCAGAGTTAGTCCTTTTCAGGCCTGCCAGATACTAAATACAATTTAGAGCAGCTAAGCGTAGCTCTCCAAAGATGGTCCAGACGGTATTTGATGCTGTGCTCTACAAAGTGTTTAAAGCTGCAAAGTTGCAAGTATAGGGCTTCCTCAGCAGAGCAGTCAAGTGTGAGTGCGGTTTTCTAGGGCCAGGAAGGACTGTTTTTGTTAAATAGTGTGAGGTCGGCTTGGGGATCCTAGCCACAGCTTGTTTTCTAGAGCCACGGCTGGTGATGACATCACCCCCACAGGTGCCACATCGTTTTGTCCTATGTAGCCTGCCCTGCCCCGCCCCGCTCCTCCCTTTTTACAAAGGATACTTAAGGACTACTGTGAGCTTTTGTTGCGAAAATAAGTATGAAATTCATTCTGTGTGTGTAGAGGTAGCGAGATGAAAATACAGTACTTTTTGAGAAGCAGACAGTCCCAGAAATTCCAGTTTTAGGTTACTTGCGTTCAATCACTCCCAAGAGATTTTTAAGGGGAAGGGTGGGGACAGAGGAGGGGTTTCAGACTAGATGAGAAAAATAGCTGTGGAAGAACAAGTTGAGTGTTTACACCCCTCTGCTGCCCCCCCCTAATTGAAGGTTGGACTATAGTATTTCTAAGAGAACTCTGATTTCCGGCATATTTCATAGAGGCTGAAAATTGCATATTTCATAGAGCTCTGATTCCAAATGGTAAGCTTGGAGTCAAGGGATTGGATCTTTTTAATCATAAACTTACATGTTTGTTGAATAAAATTTGGAATACAGAGAACCATAAATAGTAAAAGCTTGATTCTCACTTTCAAACACAATCACTATTAGTAGTCTGTGTCTATCCTTGTACCCTACTCCTAGCTTATAGAATAAAGACTTTGGGGCTCATACTGTATATTTGGATTTGATGTCCATTTTCATCCAACTTTATTTTGTGTGCAGTTTACCATGCCAAGTATTTTTTTTTTAATGTAGAATTTTAGAACTGTAAGGCATGTTCAGAGAGAATTCATCTTTCCTCTATTTTCTAGAAGAGGAAATTTAGAAAAGTGGGGTTAAGTGACTTGCTCAAAATTGTTTCGGAGCTGGAATTGGAACTGGTTCCACTGATTCCTATTTACTTCTCACTGTACCGTGCTGCCTATTTCACTTTATTTACTGGGGAGAATTTGTGAGGTATTATCCTCTAGGATACATTAGAGATCATTAGATTTGCCTTAAAGTGTTAAATCCATCTAACTTTAAGTTTGACTACAAAAAAAAGTAAAACCTTGAAACTCCCCAAACACACCTGTGTAGCTAATTTGTCCCAGGTACTTTGGAGAAGTTTGAAAACCATTGTGATATGGCTGAATTGCTGCTACCTTAGGGTTATTTGAGGTGAACCCGAGAGGAGTGGAAGTTAAAAATGTAGGCTTTACATTTAGAATAAACATCCGTAGATTTGAAGCCTTTCATTTCTTCCATGTTAAAGCCAATAAGTCTCTTAAAACTTTTTAGTGCTTTTGCCAAACTCTTATTTCCTGTGCCACATTTCTTCTACTCTGGAATAGATTTGCTTTCTTCTGCTGCATTCCCATAGGAATTCTTAGCGGCATCATTCCTCTGGCATATTGCTCACCCCGTCTTATGGCTTGACATTTTGAGTATTTGATGAATGGTAACTTTCCCTGGGGTTGCATGTGTTAGTGTCTAGTTTATGAGCTCCTCAAGGATGGGGAGGTTGTCCTGTTGTTTCCCTTCCGGCCTGCCTCTCTTTTTCCCCTCCTTTTGCTGTGTCTTCACAGTTCTAGCGGAGCACCTCCTAGGTTCGCACTGTTATTACTCTGACTTGTTAAAAAGGTGCTGAGCACAGTTAGGGCAAATTAGGGCACATGGCCTCTTCTTTCACCTCTGGGAGCTATTAGTCATGCTGGCACCGTCGATCGCAGGAATATCTCTGCAGAAGAAACAAGTCTAGCATGATTTGCACATCTGTTTTGGTCAACAGGTAGTTAGATGTCCTTTTTGAGGCAGTTACGGATTCAGACGATGTACTGGCGCACGCATTCTCAGACTCACCCTCACCTCTGTTTGACCCTTGGTCAATGGAGAACAAACCAAAACAGCTGAAGTGACTTTAGTGAGCTGGGAAGGATGTCTAAAAAATAGGTGATGGAGAATCCTCCGTTTTTGTTTTTCTTGGAAAAATTCCTCCACAGGAAGTCTCCAGCATATTAAATTCTGCATCTTGAAGACTTAATAATTTTGTACGCCTTGGCTTTCTGCATCTTGAGGGAAGAATTAAAGACAACGAAGGGAATGAAGAAATTTAGTGTAGAAAATCTGAGGAGTAGGGAGTGGGGAAGAAAGGAAATAATTACTAGGATATATTTGTAGGTGGGGGCCGGAGGACAGGAGAAAGAATGGAAAGAGATAGAGAAATAAGGATAAATAGCCAAATATTAGGGTGGGGACAGAATCTGAATGTCATTTGGCAAAGCTGATTATACTTTTGGTGCTTTTCCAGAAGTTTTTCCGGTGATTGGGGTGGGTGGGGAACTTGACTAGAGATGACAGCTTAAGTACTGGAGAAATAGGATGGACATAGCCTGAGCAGCTAGAGTAGGAAGACACAGAATTTAAAAAAAAATTCTTTTTTTCCTGACGGTGCTCTGCATTTCTTATGATACTGTACTTAATTTATTCTCTAGTGTTGTACCAAAAAGTTTGTTTAATTTAGTATAATATAAAGAATCAAATCCTTTTGGATCAGTGGCTTGCTTGTCTCCTGACTTGTTCACTGTAGAAAAGTGTCAGGACACAAAAGATGTGTTGCAAAAGGAGACCGATTTCAGGAGCTGCCCAGGAAAGCAGCCACATCACTTTATGGACAGGGGACCCCGTGTGCGATGTATGTGCGCATGCGCCCATGTCTGCGCTTTTCCCTTAAATGTGTAGTTGCAATGTACTTGCGCAGATGGTTTCACGTGTTGCTAGAGTGTGAGTTTATTTCTCTTGGAGTCTTTTTTTATTTGTTATATTTAAGCAATGATGGTTCTGCATACCCTCTAGGCCTTTTGGAATTATTTTCACCTGTTTGTTTGGTTCTGCAAAAGGAGTAAAGTAACTTGGGAATTTTATGATTGGAAAAGGAATTCTACTTCCTGAAAATACTTCTGTTTACTGTTGGGTTCTAGTATCTGTCGTATTATTGCCTGCCCCGGGCTGGGCCCCCTCTGACATAAGCGTTAGGAACTGAATTGTGTCAGCACTGCGACTTAAGGCGTTTATCCTAATCCAAGTGTCCTTGGATTGTGCGCTGCCACTGAGCAAGGTGTTACACTGATTGCAGACCTGGGCTGCAAGTGTGAGTTCTGAAGAGCTCTGTGATAACCCAGTGAAAGCGTTACTGGTAAACGTGAGTTGGTGTTTTTCTTTGGATGCGCTGTTTTGACCGCTTGAAGGTAGTGGTATTTGTGTTAGTTACAATGCCATTCTCCCAGAACGGAATGAATATCCGTGAATTCTATCTGCTAAGGGTGCTGTCCTGCAGCAGAAGTCAGTAGAGAGTGATGACCAGTGAGAAACCCGCACAGATCTGGTCCAGATTTGGGTGTGCGGTAGGTATTTGGGTTGGCCGGGTTTCCTGGAAGACAGGCTTCCATTGTATTTATATAGCTATATTCTAAAAGTTCTGTAACTGTTGCACAATTTTGAGTGTGTGTTCCAGAAGCATAAAGTAGTGAATTTCTTGTCTGAGGTCTCAGTTCTGATAGCCATAGCTGCTGCTTTTCTGGACAGGTGCCCCTTCTCTTTTCCAGCCATTCCTCGTCCAGCTTTCTGCTGTGATTTCTGTACCCACTCGAGCGGTGAAAGGAAGATCCTCCGTGCTTTCATCAGATAAATGCTACGCACGAAGGAGAGATTATAGTAATGCCCGTGGCTGTTGTGTTTTAACTACTACTCGACAATTTCATACTGTTTTTACACCTGTAGAGAATTGGAAGGTCAGCAATGTGGGGTGCATTGAGAGAAGATACAAGGGAAAAGTGTGTTTGGGAAAAGTAAGCTTTTCAGAAAGTGCTCAGAGGCAAATTCATTCAGAAACGTGAGCTCATCACCTGGTTGATTTAACACATTAATACAAATGAGAAATACCTGGCCGATATCCTATGCCAGGAGGTTAGGTTTCTGCCTCTGCTCAGGACATTCTAAAAAGATCTCTGTCACTTCGCTCTGTTTAAAATTTCTTAGATTCTCTAGTATCTGTAATGTAAAGGATTGGCTAAATTCTTTCAGGTCCCTCTCGTATCTGAAATTATATGGTTCAGGGGGACTGTGTATCCCAAAACACATTGTCGTAGGACTTACTTTGGAACCACTTTTTTTTTTCCTTGTTTTTCTGAGAATTTAATACCTTTTTGAAGATAATGGCCCTTTAGGTGAGTCTTAATCCATGAGAACCAATCATGCAGACTGAAGGTAGTAAATTCCACACACCTCACACTTCACTAATATGAATCTTAAAAGATGGTCTGAGATTTCTCATTATAAGTGTGCCAAAATAATATTCCATTAGAGTGCTGTTTAATATTAGGCCTTCTTTATTGACTCGTTAAGATGATTATGTTAGATAATAGAAAAACAAGCTTATGATGCCTGGAATTGTTTGAAAAAAATAGGTGCTTAAGTTTCTTAAAGATGTTTTCTTACAACCTCATTTCTTTCTACGCAAACATACTAAGTATAACTTGGTGCATAGGGGTGTGTTTTTTTGCTCTGAAGTGTCCAGAGAGGATTAACAGACGTATTTAGTAGGTGAGATGTGGGCATAGGGCCTGGCCTGTGGACAAGTGCAGAGGGAAGAGGGGGAGGGAGGGGTGGCATTGAGCTGGGAGTGGTGGGGAGGTCTTTGGCAAGCTCCTAGCCTGGGAGCTGGACTGGCCCCGTGGTAGGGGAGATGATGGGCATGCTCCAACCAGCTGACTTTTGAGAAGAGGCCAGTGGAGTGAGCCTGCAGATTGGAGTAGATTTTCTTCAACAGTAGAATTCTTCTTGGACAGACCTGAGCAGAGAGGTTGGAAAGGAGGGTCCAGCCAGAGCCTGGAGGACTCTGCGTTTTGCATGGAAGAATTTGGGTTTTCTTTCTGCAGTTACTGAGTTTGTCTGAACAGATGAATGGTGTGATCATAACTGGAGTTGAGGAAGATTAGTTGGGTAGAGATTCAAAGTAGGGCTAACAATTGATGAGAAAGAAATCGTTATGAGAAAAATGTCCCCGTTGGTAACATATTTACTGGTTCTACTTATTTTAATCAGAGTCTGCTGTTTATCATTAAAACTGTTTTTTCCACAATGTAAAAGTCTTCAAATTGTTGTCTAGGATACTATCTACTGCAGATAAAGTACACAGACTTCAAGTAAAAGAGGAACAATCAGCATAAGGTCCTGATTCTGATCTTTCTTCATCCAGCATGTTCAGATATTCACTTTTTGTAATGAATCCTGGTCCTTGGCATTCTTTTTTTTTTTTTTTTTCCCCTCCCTGAAGATGTTTCTTAAGCCCTTCTCTTAATAATGTTTTGAAAATGTTACTTGGTTGATTAAAAGTGGGTATATCCCGATATCCCCACCCCCAATTTATTAAGCTTCTAGTTCTATTGTAGTATGCTATTTTAGGAAAGTTCTTGGACAGTAGTTTGTCTTTAATCCTTGTGAATATTATTTGACATTGATAGTCCCAAAATTTAAAGTAAAAATGTCTTGGAAAGAAAGTCAAAGTCCTAGCTAATAAGGGAGAGAGTTGGAATTGATTAGATCTGCGTGATACTGAGTCACTGTCCTTATCTGTAAAATGGAGGCATTGATACTACATTTCTGAGTGGTCATGAGAAATGAAATGATCTGTGTAGATTGTTCAGCATAATGATGGCATAGTTTGTTTATAAGCTACCTGTTGTACAACATGAATCATAGAAGCACAGTGTTTATGAACCTAAAAATCTTAGTTGATTTGGTTGCTGAGATAAGTAATTTTATGTTCTCAGTTTTGGAGTTGTAATTTTTCTTTTCAAATTTAATATTTGAAATTGCCCAGTTTTTAAAGAACAGTAAGGACTCTTAGTTTTGTGTGCTCCGAGTGAAACTTGCATCCTCAATACTTTCTTTTAATTCTGCCCTACAGACTGTCATTCTACTGGTTCAGCTCTGTTTTGTGTTAATTTTTATTGCCTTCCCCCCACCCCCCCTTGAAATGCAGTAGTCCTGTAGTGTCCTAGTGGAAACATTGTTCTCTTTGTTGGGGCCAAAGAAGTGCCTTTGTCATTCCTTTGAGACATTCTGCAGATGCCATTTTGCAGTTCTGAAAAATATGTCCCTGTCCTCCTTGTGCTGTGTTAAATTGTGCGTGTGTATGGCTTGGTATTTTAATGAAGTTGTAGTGAAAACTTGACAGTGATACTTGTCATATGAGAACAAAACAAAGAAAGGCTCTTTCTTGATCGAATGTAGATATGCGTTCCCCGTCTCTCCATAGTGTTGTGTGGTCCGAAAGTCGATCCCTCCTGCACTCAGGCCCTCAGATGTTTGCTGCTTTTTGACTAACTTTATAGGACACTGTTCATGCAACTAATTCTGAGCTGGAGTTCTAAGCCTTTTGTTGATGTGTATTGCTTCTCAAAGATCTCTTAATTTATATGTTTTTAATAGCATTTTAAGTGGCAAGAATGAGCTCTAATTTGCTAAGTGGCTTTAATCCTTGTATTAAGAAGTGGGGGCAAAAATCTGTTGGGAAATTGCCCTGATAAAATCCAGGAAATTCCTTTCATTCTTTTAAATCCAGTTAAAATCTAACTTAAAAAAAAAGGCCTCTGATGTAACAGTGTCTGAAAGTGTGTGCTTCTTAGAGTCCAGTAATTTCTTGTATACAGTGCCAAGCTCAAAGAGGGATAGTATGAATGTACCTCTGTGTTTCAGGTAAATCTATACCACATGGCATGGTACCAGTTTATTATAATTTTACTGGGATTTACTCATCCTGTTTTGCGCTGCCTTTAAAACTGCTAAAGCTGGGAATACAGAACTAACGAGAGAAAACTTCATATATTTTGTTTTAATGAACCTTAAGCTATTTAAATTTTTTTCTTAATCATAGTAACCTAGTCACTGAAGAAAACTCGATAATATAAAGAACTACAAATAAAGCAAAAAATTTCTCATTGTCTGCATTTAGGAACAACCACTGTTATCATTTGGACTGAGCATTTCCTGTCTTTTTTTTTTTTTTTTTTTAAAGATTTTATTTATTTATTTGAGAGAGAGAGAATGAGAGACAGAGAGCATGAGAGGGAGGAGGGTCAGAGGGAGAAGCAGGCTCCGTGCCGCGCAGGGAGCCCGATGCGGGACTCGATCCCGGGACTCCAGGATCATGACCTGAGCCGAAGGCAGTCGCTTAACCAACTGAGCCACCCAGGCGCCCGCATTTCCTGTCTTTTATCTGTGAATATGTACACATGGGTTAAAACAACAGCATTATCCTTTTAAACCTGCTTATTTTCCCTTGGCAAAATATGGCGAATGTGTCTCTGTAAATTCTTAAGCTGGTAGTACTTAATTTTGGAAAGGTGAATCCATAGGGCACTCATTTCATTTATATGGACTCACTTGGAAGTTCTCCATTAGTAGGAAGCGTGTACATTTATTGCCTGAAGATACATGTGTCAAAAAAGGATAGGCTGATCATTTTGGATGTTTTCCAGGATCATAAAAGCATAACAAGTCTCTATTAGAACTGTTAAGGAGCCTTTGAAATAAGTAAAGATCTGATCACATAAGCCTTGGCTCCTCCTGGACAGCTGGCTCACTGATTTCCAACAAGAGCTGATTCTGCTGTAGCCCAGCTCCTGTCATCTGGGGCAGAGGTACACAGGGATTACAGTGGTTGTATATGTCTAGCCATCAGCTGGACTTGTTTTATATAATGATACCAAGCCCTGTGTCATGCCATTCCATCTGTTTTGTTTTGTTTTTTTTAAAGATAAATATACAACTGGTACAGGACCGATCCTGTTACAATAAACTCAGTGGCAGAAGTAAACTCTTTCTTAATATGGATATTCCTATAGAGTTTAGGGGTGGAAGTAGAAGGAAACTCTCCCCAGGGAATTGGTGGATACTGGGACCCATTCTTCTCCAGAAGAGAAAAACTATCCTCCTCCCCCGTTCTCATTACTCTGGGGTTCAATGGGGGAGAATATTTACTTTTGATCTATAGATAATACAGCAAAAACAAATTTTCTTGTCATAACTGTGTTGTTTTGTCAGTTCATTGAGCGTTTATTCTGATGTTCCAGTATGGTTAACAAATGGAATTAGAGGGGATAATGAGATTGAGAAGGAGAGGAGATAGCCAAATTATGGCTGAACCCAGATGGTTTGAATAGAACTAGTTAAAATCCTTAGACTGGGGTTGACTCTGGTGGGAGGAAAAGGTCAGGGAGATGGTGACAAAGGGGAAGTTGAGGGTGGATGCTGAGTGGTTAAGAGTGCTGCTACATATCATCCGTCTTGTCTATAGATACGTATGTATGTACACACACCTTTCTGTACCTCTGAGGACAATACGTAAATGTGTGTGTACTTTCAGCGTAGCTTCTATAGGCATATTGCAAAGGTCCTTCCCTTACCAAGGGCAGACTGTATAAAGTCCTGTTGACCTACTGCATCTATAGGCAATGTCTTTGTCTCAGAACACGGTCTACTGATGATGTTCCTGCCTCTGGTTCCAATTCCATTCAGCCTGTCTGCAGTGGTCAGTCCCATTGTTCAGGTTTCCCCCAGGACCATGCTTTGCCCTGTCCTGTCCCTTTGAATAGCTGTAAATCACATTCTATAGGTCATCAGTTGTGTGGATCAGGGGGTAGATAATTAGATAAGTTAATAACAGTGACTGCTCTAGGCATAACCTGTCTTTGAAATGTGATTCCTGATCAGATCCTCCTGCCCCTGGTTCTGTCCATTGGGAGGATTGCCTTGGTGTCAGGGCTGTCTCAGAGGAGGGACCGCACTACTCTTCACCCATTTTAGTCTGACTTCACTGTTCTTGGTATCCTGGTTACTCTGTTGGTGGGTATTGTTGGAATGGTAGAGGGTCCCTGCTGGGTTGGTTTGCCATCTACTGGACTTCTCTTTCATGGCCTTGTGATTGGTGAGTGTGTGTATGTGTGTGTGTGCACCATAAACTACCAAATAATTTGATTGGGCTCCCCCTGACCCCACATTTTATTCTGTGTATCCTCTGGCTTAAAAATCAGTAGAAGAGTTATTGTTAGGTTTGATCACAAACTCCTTATTTTTAACCTCATACCTGGAAACTTGGGTTGAATTTTTTTTTTTCTTCCAAGGATAGACACGGGAAGTAGACGGTCTAGACAGAGGAGAGAGTCAGCATTAATGAGGACACGGAAGCATGAAAATTTATTTTGTGTTGAGGAGGCTGGTATGGCTGGAGGTCGGGGGAGGGGAAGCAGAAGACAAGCTGAAGATCTGGATTGGAGCCAGCAAGGGCTAAACCCAGTAGCTTATACTGAGGCATTTGGTCTTCATTCTCCCTGCAGAGCCACTGGAAGCCTTTAAAAAATTATTATTATTATTATTATTTGAAGAAAGAGACCTAATTACAGATACCTGTGTTTTAGAAATAATACATGCCAGGTTTTATGGAGAATATCTGTTTACCCTGGGCATCTGTTCTGGTGACTTTTACTGTTCATTAAAAGAGCCTGCCCAAGGAAGCCTCATTTTGTATTTCTAGTGCTATGAATTTTCCTTTGTGGGTACTATTTATTATACAGGGGACTAGGATGAAATATTTAACTTAATTGTGATAGTAAATCTTGTTACCAATTAAGTATATTGTGTTTACTATAGAATAATAATCTGAAGCTTGGGAATATGATTTAAGCAGGTATTTTTGGAATTTGTTGTACTTTATTATGAGACAAATTGGAGCCCACTCTTACTGTGTTCTAGGCTGGGGATTCAAAGATGAATAAGCCTGAGCTGCTAATAAGTTCACAGTAAGACCAACTGATACTAAAAATTCAAAAATGATCATTTCAGCCTTAGAAGTACATACAGAGAGAGGACAACTGAGTGAGCTTGGATGAAGAGCGAGGAAAGGATCTGGTGATTCCTGTACTGAGTCTATTTCAGTGTGTTACTGGGATTTTGTTTGTAGCTGCATACTAAATGAATATGATCTGATTACTCATTCATCATCAAATGTTTCTTTGGCTACCTTACTATATGCCAAGTACTGTGTTAAGCTGTGGGGATATGGGTGTAAGATTGCGGTCTTTTCTCCTAAGAATCGGATTGTTTACATGGAGAGGGAACCAGTCAGTAGCAAAGAGAAGGGAGAGACATTTTGGGAACTACGAATGGCCCTGCAAAACTGTGGGTAAACAAATTTTTCTTACTGAGCCATTTTGCTAATATTCAGTGGAATCTTACTGTGTATCAAGTGTGTGAGAGGGGGAATAGTTCTATAAATCTTCTTAATAATTGTTCTAGAACTATTCGTTGAATGAATGAATGTATCTTTTGTGCAAGAATAGGTTTTTATAGATTGGTATTAATTTAAAAGAACATTTGCATTATTTGCTACTGGTTTTCCCTTCACGGAAAGGATACTTTTTCTTTTCTTTCTTTCTTTTTTCTTTCAATTGAAATTCCAGGAAGTATCACTGTCTCAGGTTTCTGTCCAAGCACTTTTCTGAAGCCAATGGGTGGGTGTATGTTTAGATCCAAGAGAAACAAATTACAACCATGGATGTGAACTTTTCAGTCTTCTCAAAATAAAAGCTCAAAAAAATATTTTTTACGCTTTTCTTTTGCAAAGACCATCTTTTTCTAAAGAGGGATGAAACAAAGATAACATGCTAAGCATATTGGATCTTCATCATACTGTTCCCACCTTTCCTAGTAATTAGCACCACTCACAATGTTCTTTGAGAATTTTATTTCAAAGTTTAAAAAATGGTAGAAAGAAGTGTTTATGTGATAAAGTTCAAACAACCTTTGTTGTGTATCGCTATTTTAAAGAAGGTAAGCATTTTGGGAGTCAAAGAACAAAAATAGCATTAGATTTACAAAGGGAGGCAAAATGGGTATTCAAGAGCTTTCTATTTTATGAGACATAAATTAGACATTTGAAAGAATCTTAGCTTAAATTTATTAAATAGGAGTGCAATGGGGAAGAGGTGAAGAAGGCTTTGTTAATTGTTAAGGCCCTGAAATGCATACTTCGTGTAGCACACAGATTTCCTAAGGCCCCACCCCCCACCATGTGACTGTCATCGTGTTTTGTGTGGCTGTGGAAAAGGACACAGCCATGGAGGTGCACATTACTAACCTGGTAGAAGAGGAAAGAGGAAATAAGGGTAGGAAAGGAGTATTACAACCATAAAGTTGACATATTTTAGACAGTTTAGTAATTAAAATTTGTGTGATTAGATTGTAAGAACCTTCAGGACATTTACTTATATACCCTAAGCATTGTATATGGACCACACTTATTTGTAATATTATGAGTTTTTTTCCTAGACTTTTTCCCCCCTCACTCTTCCATTAATCAGAGATCCTCATTTCTGTGGTCTAGGGCCATCTCTTTGCTTTGCTGTTACAATTCTGTATATCACAGTTTGCTTCTTCATACCATTTCTCTTGTTCCTAGTCCTAACATTTAAAGTAGATTTCTTATACACAGAATAGAATTGGGTCCTAACTTTTTTCAATCTGATGATCTCTGTCTTTTATTTGATGTGTTTAGATCATTTATATTTAATCTAATTATTGGTGTTTGTGGGACCATATTGCTATTTGTTTTCTATTTGTCCTGTCCTTTTTCTTTTTCTATCTTCCTCTGAGTAATATTTTTCTGATTCCATTTTATCTAGTGGCTTATTCTGTTCTATATACCTCTTTTTTCTGTTACTCAATTTAAATTGAAGTTATTAACTTGTCTCCAGACCTTTTACTCCTCCTTTAACTATTTCAGTGAATGGCTTTGCTATCTAATTAACTGCTCTTTATCTTTGTTTTCTTTCTCTTGACCTTAACTCTCATGTGTCACCAGAGTCTTACCGTTGTCCTAATTGAATATTTCTTGAATTTATCCACCTCATTTTGCTGACACCTTCCATATTCAGACATGGTAACTTGCATAAAGCTTAGCTCTCTCATGGTCCATTTTTAACCTTGGTAGCCAAAGAAATGTAAGTCTCAACTTTGACAAAAAATTGACAAACTATTTATTTTTACTGTGCTCTCTTGAAAAACAAGTGATTTCATAAGAACAGCAAACAAATTCTCTTTATCGGTTTATAAATTTTTCTGATACCTTCTCATCCCAGTATAAAGCAGCCTTCAGACTCTTCCTTAAACCAACCTCTTCCCAAACAATAAACACCAACTCTATCAGTTTTAGCTTGAGTCTCTCCTGTGTTCTTTATGGATCTATTCTTTAATAACTCAGCCCATTCCATAATAAGTCAGTCAAATTGCTTTCAGAATTGAAATTACAATGGCAGAATTCACTTTGGAAGAGAGGGAGGCGGTGACTATGCATTTGTTAATATTTTATTTAAAAACAATGTTGTTACTATCTCTTGTCTGGATAAATATGTCATGATCTGTCTGGTTTTCCTACTTTTTTCTAGTTTTTATTTAACCTGTTGTTTAAAACTACCACCCTGACTACAGTGTAAAGTTTTTTAGTTTTGTGCATAAAATCCTTTTATAAATACCACTTTCCAGAAGAAGCCCAAGCTTTTTTTTTTTTTTTTAATTTATTTGAGGGCACACACACAGGAGGGAGAGGGAGAGAGAATCTAAAGCAGATTCCACGCTGAACTCAGAGCCCGATGTGGGACTCAATCCCATGACTGCGAGATCATGACCTGAACTCAAACCAAGAGTCAGACGCTTAACCCACTGAGCCACCCAGGCGCCCGCCCAAACTTTTTTTTTTTTTTTTTTTTTTTTTTTTTATAGAATTTTTTTTTTAAGATTTTTTTTTTATTATTTATTTTGACAGAGAGAGAGAGACAGTGAGGGAGGGAACACAAGCAGGGGGAGTGGAGGAGGGAGAAGCAGGCTTCCCACTGAGCAGGGAGCCCTATGTGGGGCTCGATCCCAGGACCCTGGGATCATGACCTGAGCCGAAGGCAGATGCTTAACGACTGAGCCACCCAGGCGCCCCTCGCCCAAACTTTTTAATGTAGCTTTTACCTTATAAGGTTCTTGCTGTTGTAGATTTCAGCATGCTAATCAGGTTTCCCTGCTCACCTGTCCAGTTTCTCTCCTCTCTCGACTTACGTACATGTTGCCACTCATATTCTACTCTTGGGTCTCAGTGTAGATATAATTTCCTATGGGTAGCCATTCTTCTATGGTTCTTTCTTCTACTGGGCCTCCTCCTCCCTGTTTAATGTACCTACTGAATAACCTCCCTTCTCCCCAGTTGACTCTTTATTTGCCTTTCTCCACCATCAGGTTCTAAGCTCCACAAAGGCAGTTATCCTATCTGTGTTCACAGTTGTCTGGCATCTAATGGGCTCTCAATAAGTATTTGCTGAATGAACAAATGATTACTGAATGATCTGATACCGGCTTCCTGTCCTTCATCCTTAGCACTTACCTTGTCCTGCAGGGCTAGTTCGCAGCCAGTGTTCCTGTGGTGCATTTGCCTGACACTGAGGCTTCACGTAGGTGACTCTGTACCTCTTTGCGTGGGTAGATTCCATCTACCATGTTTAGTTTTTATAGTACCTGAACTCTGTTCTTGTCATGCAGACTTTTATCTAGTTCTGGCCCCTTCCGATGCCCTGCCAAATAGTCTTTTATTTTTTTTATTTTTATTTTTTAAGATTTTATTGATTTATTTGACAGCGAGAGAGGGAACACAAGCAGGGGGAGGGGGAGAAGGAGAAGCAGGCTCCTTGGTGAGCAGGGAGCCCGACGCGGGGCTCGATCCCAGGACCCCGGGATCATGACCTGAGCTGAAGGCAGATGCTTAACGACTGAGCCACCCAGGCATCCTCAGATGGTCCTTTAAAAAAACTTTTTTGAGGAAATTCTGGCTCCTAAGATGCTCTTTTTTTTCTCTCTCTCTTATGTTACCTGAACTTTCAAGAATAGTCCCTTCTTGGAAATACAGTAAAAAGTTAATAGTAACAAATGCTAGAATTAGGATAATTTTCTCTCTGTTCTGGGGTGATTCCCTAATCATCATTCCTTTCCTTGATTTCTGTAATCTTCTCTAAGAACTTTGGTATCCTGTCATCACGTCAAACCCTAGTTTTAGGGAATGATAGCTAAAGGGTTTTTTTTTTTTTAAATACACTCAACCTAAAAGTCACCATTTTAAAATATACAGTTCAGTGGTTTTTATTATATTCAAAATGTTCTGCAATGTCCTCATCACCTCAGAATGATTTAATCTCCCCAAAAGAAACCTGTATACCTTAAGCAGTTACTACCCATTCCCCCTTCTTCGCATCACCTTCTGAACCTGCTGTTCCATTTTACGTTCCTGACAGCAGCAATGCATGAGGGTTCTGATTTCTCCAATTCCATGCCAACACTTGGCTGTGGGTTTTTTTTTTCCCACTAGTCTTCTTAGTGGATTTGAAGAGGTATCTCCCTGTGGTCTTATTTCCAATTTCTAATGACTAATGTTGTTGAGCATCTTTCCTGTGATGATTGGCCAGTTTTACATCTTGTTTGGAGAAATATATATTCAAGTCCTTTGTGCCTTTTAAAATTGGGTTGTTTGTCATTTTGTTGAAATGTAAGCATGCTTTATATATTCTGCATTTTAGGTGCCCATATTGGGTGTGTGGGGTACAAGCACTTTCTCCCATTCTGTGGGGGTTTTTTTTGTTTGTTTCCTTGATAGTGTCCTTTGACTCACAAATGTTCTTAATCTTGGTGAAGTCTAATTCATATGTTCTTTTGTTGCTTGTGTTTTACGTGTTCTGTTTTGGAATGTGATGCCAAATCCAAAGTCAGGAAGATTTATACTCCCTTCCTTCAAAGAATTTTATAGTTTTAGTTATGTATTTTAAATCTTTGGTCCATTTTGAGTTGTTTTATATGGTGTGACATAGGGGTTCAGAGTCATTCTTTTGTATGTGGATAGCCAGTTGTCTCAGTACCATTTGTTGAAAAAGTCTTTTCCTTCCCGTGGACGTGGCATCTTTGTTGAAATCAATTGGTTATAAATATGTGGGCTTGTTTCTGGACTCTCAAGTCTGTTCTGATCTGTATGTCTGTCCTTATGCCAGGACCACTATGTTTTGATTACTCTAGCTTTATAATAAATTTTGAAACCAGGAAGGGTGAATCCTTCCGCTTTGTTCTTCTGTGTCATGATTAGTTCAGTTATCTGTTGTCCTTTGCAATTCCATTTGAATTTTAGGATTAGCCTGTCCATTTCTGCAAAAAAAAAAAAAAAAAAAAAAGGGCAGTTGGAATTTTAATAGGGATTGCTTTGACTCTGTCAATCAATTTGGGGATTATTGCCATCTTAACACTATTAAATCTTTGAATGCATGAACATGGATTTATTTATGTTGTCTTTGATTTTTTTTTAGGAACAATGTTTTATATTTTTCTGTATATATGTCTTGTACTTCCTTGGTTAAATTTATTCCTTTGTATTCTTTTTGATGCCAACTAGAATTATTTTTTGGATTGTTTACGTATAGAAATACAATTGAATATGTATATTGATCTTCTATGCTGCAATTTTGCTGAACTCCTTTATTAGCCTTTTTTTTTTTTTGATTCTTTAAGATTTTTAATCTAACAATCATGCCATCTGCAAATAGAGATCATTTACTTTTTCCTTATCCTGTTTGGATGCTTTTTATTTATTTTTCTTGCCTAATTGCACTGGCTTTAAGTACAGTGTTGAATAGAGATGGTGAGGGGGGATATCTGTCTTGTTTCTGATCCTATGGGCAAAGCTTTCAGTCTTTTACCATTAAGTGTGAGGGGCATTTTTATAGATGGACTTTATCACATTGAGAAAGTTCCCTTTTATACCTAGGTTGTTGAATGTTTTATCATGAAAGGATGTTGGATTTTTGTCAAATGCTTTTTCGATTGAGATAATCTTGTATTTTTCTCTCAAGAACATGATTATTGATTGAATTTTGTGTGTTGAATCACCCTTGTATTCCTGGAATAATTTCCACTTGGTCTTGGTGTAAGTTCCTTTTAATATCTTGCTGAATTTAGTGTACCAGTATTTTGTGAAGGACTTTTGCTTCTATATTCATTAGGGTTATTGGCTTGTAGTTTCCTTTTTTTGTGATGGCTTTGGTATCCGGCCTCATAGAATAAATTAGGAAGTTTGGGCTTTCTTTTTGGGTTGATGATGTCCTGAGATTGATTGTGGTGATGATTGCACAACTGGCTATAGTAAGAGTCACTGAACTGTACACTTAAAATGGGTGACTTGTATGGTAGCTAAATAAAGCTATTACTAAAACAAGACAAAACTCCCAACAAACTTTAGGAGGGGCTAACCTGTCTTCTTTAGCTTAGAGTCCTTATCCTGGACTTCAGAACCCTCAACAATCCTTCCAAATATCCTACTGCAGCATTGCCTCTGGCTTACCTTTGTATGTGACTGATTCAGTGATAATGGTGAACTCACTGCCCTACTTAAGATTCCTGTTCCCCCCAGATCTCCTGGAGTGTCTTGTGCATCTTGCTGCTTCACCCCGAGGACTTTTCTCCGCTATCTTGCTGTCCCTCTTTCCTATCAATGAGAATCCACCATTTCTTGCAAAGTTTTAAGTTTCTTCTGCTTACCGCTTTAGCCTGCAGTTATCCATTAGTCCCAAACCCACTATTCAGTGGATAGAATATTTGAAATCAGAACTGTTCTGGGAAATCTGGTGTATGTGTTTGTAGTACCTGTGGACACATTCTTTTTTTTTTTTTTAATGCATTTACAGTTAACTCACAAGTTTATAGCGATGGCTTTTTATTTGAACTGCTCTGGTCTTCCCAAATGGCTGTCCATGCTTTGAAGAAGGCATGATGTGGTATATCTAGCAATTAACCTTATATGCCAGGTAAGTATCTGTTGACGTATATGTACATGTTTGAAAAGTAGAAAGATCCAGAACTTTCAGTTGTGTTTTTGCAGTTTTCCTTATGTATCTCTAAAAGATATTTTTGAGAAAATGTATGGGTTAGAGTAGAAGCAGTTGAGTATAGTCCTTATGTATAAAGTTCACCTGGAAGTGTCAGGCATGGGTACGTGAGGCTTTTCAGGAAAGGCTGAGTTTGGCATTTGGTTACGTATAACTGGGAAGTTGCATAAGCGTCATGCTGTAATGTCAAGGATGTATTTCAAATAAAATAGAATGGGATTCAAATCTTGTGTATCTATCTCCTGCATAGTGAGGGGGTTAAGTCAGGATTCAAATTCAGGTTGTCTAACAATAGTACTGACAATTACTTGCTATACTCTTTTGTATCCCATGCTTATTAAGGGAAGTTATTTCCTTTCTCTGAGCCTCATTTTATTCACGTATAAAATGAACTTGGTAACACTTGCTGTGCAGAGATGTTTTGAGGCTTAAATAAGGGCATTTGTAAACATTCTGCAGAGTGCTTGCTCACAAAATAGGCAGACCTATTGCTATTAGTAAAATATTTTGTTTACTTCAAAACCATAGCACTAACAAAAGATTTTGAAAGCATGTCTGAAACTTATGCAGAGAAATCTGCTTATCTCCTGGCGTCTGAATATTGAATTCTTTACATTTTGGCACAAAGTTTTCAGTGTTCTATTTCTCTAGAATTTAGATAATTTTCCAAGTAAGTAATTGGTTAGTAATTACTTTCTTTTGCTCTCTTGTCTCTTTGTTGTTCAAAATGAGTTATTGTCAGAGTGGTAACAGAATTATACCTTCTTTGTCATTAACTTCCCTGTATGAAGAATTTGAGAGTATCTGCAGTATTTGCAGTTGGCATATTTAAGCCTTAGGTATTCAAGTTTCTGGAATGAAGTTTAGGAAGGCTGGCTTTTTTTTTTAAGTAGCCTCCATGCACAGCGTGGAGCCCTGCGTGGGGCTTGAACTCACGACCCTGAGATCAAGACCTGAGCTGAGATCAAGAGTTGGACACTCAATGGACTGAGCCACCCAGGTGCCCCGGAAGGCTGATATTTTTTGTTGGAAACCGTAATAGAAATGAATTAGAGAAGTGGTTATTGGTTTTTATCTTGGCTGCAGAAATATTTGTATAAGAGTATTTGTTGGTGTTGCTATAGAAACAGTCAAAACTACAGCAGGGAAAGCATAAGAAGTAAATCATTGATTTGCTTACGTGAATTGTTGTAGGTTATTCCTAACTGATTTCAAAATGTCTTTGACTTTTTCACTCTTAGCTGTCATAAATAATCCAGATATCATAAGTTCAAAATACATCAGCACTGAGAATACTAATAGTACTAATCATCTTAATTTTTTTGGTCACTAACTTCTTAGAGGGTTGGGGAAAAAAAAATCCTGCTAATCCATCCAAATTTCCTGTTTGTGATGGTGATGGACTGTAATTTAAAAAATATGTATCTCCATGTATTCTTAGGATAGTTTTGGTTCACTTGGGGATTTTTCTTAATGAAAATCATAGAGTAGTTACTATTTTCAAGTTTTATTTATAAATTCTTTTACAAATCTATTGTGAAGTTTTACTGTCCATGCTGTCCATTTTAGATTTTTAATAAAGCTATGGTTTGGATCAGGAAAAAGTAGTTCCATGAAGCAGTTGGTAGGGGGAAATAGGTCTGCTTCTGGCTTTTATAGACTCCCTTGCTCAAAGGAAGGACTGCTATTGAGTCCCTTACAACTTCAGGGGAAGATGTCTTGCAGCTGTGCCTTTTTGGTTTTGTTCCAGAGATAGTATTTGTGTGCACTGTCAGAATGTCTTAAAGGCCAATCCTGGAAAGGATTCAACTCTATAAAAGGAGTTTTGTTTTATAACCTTTCACATATTCTTATGGGGTTCTGGTGGTGATGGTGGTCTTTATTGTCTTGTCTTTTAAACTGGCATTTTACTGAGACACAGGCTTCACAGTGTGAGAATAGGAATTACAGTTACAGTTTTTGTATCCTGTGAAATATATTTAGCCAAATACTTGGCACACGCTGCAATTAAAACAGCCCTCTCCAAACCTTGTGATTTCAGTGAGTTATTTAACTTCTTTTCTGCTGCTAAACTGACATGAAGATGGCACTTATTTGATTATATTTCTTCTGGGTAGTTTACTAGATTTTGATTTACAAATCAAGTTAATGTATTAGAAGATTATTCTAAGATTATCCCAAACAAAGTTTTTAAAACACCAATAACTTCATATTGAAAATAGTTCCATTGAACCTGTTTTGAATCGTATGCTGACATGAATGCTAAGAGAATTCTCACTGAATATATTCTAGGGGGTTGACCATATTTTCTCCCCAAATTTTCCCTTTCTCCTCAGTTTTTCTTTTCTTCCTTTAAATTCTCCAAAGGTGTCTGGGCGCCTGGATGGCTCAGTTGGTTAAGCATCCCACTTTTCGGTGGTGCCTGGGTGGCTCAGTCGTTAAGCGTCTGCCTTCAGCTCAGGTCATGATCCCAGGGTCCTGGGATCGAGCCCTGCATCGGGCTCCCTGCTCCTCGGGAGGCCTGCTTCTCCCTCTGCCTGCTGCTCCCCCTGCTTGTGCTCTCTCTCTCTGTGTCAAATAAATAAATAAAATCTTTAAAAAAAAAAAAAAATCCCACTTTTCATCTTGACTCAGGTCTTGATCTCAGGGTCATGAGTTTCTTTTTTTTTTTTTTAAGATTTTATTTATTTGTCAGAGAGAGCACAAGCAGGGGGAACTGCAGGCAGAACAGGCAGAGGGAGAAGCAGTCTCCCCGCTGAGTGAGGAGCCCGACTCAGGACATGATCCCAGAACCTGGGATCATGACCTGAGCCGATGGCAGATGCTTAACTGACTGAGCCACCCAGGCATCCCAAGGGTCGTGAGTTTCAAGCCGCACACAGTGCTCCACATTGGGCATGGAGCCTACTTTAAAAAAAAAAAAAAAAGCTCCAAAGAAGGTATCAAAGCTATTTGGGATGGAGAACAGGGCTTTAGATGTATTCGTATCTCTCTAACTAACTTCCTAAAGCTGCTTCCGCTCCTGGTGTATTTCCAGTTACCTTCCCTGTAGTCCCTGGAGTGGGGATGTCCCTCCTTCTGTCCAAGATGAATTGTGTGTGTGTGTGTGTGTGTGTGTGTGTGTGCGCGTGCACTTTTTAAAGTAACCTCTACCCCTAGCCTGGGGCTCAAACTCCTGACCCCGAGATTGAGAGTCACGTGCTATACCAACTGAGCCAGCCAGGCACCGCTTTTGTGGTTTTGATCCTTTTTCTTCTACCTCTTTTGAACTACCTGCCATCCATTTTCCTTTTTCTCCTTTGCGTCTTGAATCTCTTCCTACTTGGTCTCTCCCACTGAAAGCCTGCAGCAAACAGAACCACCCAAATGTCTCCTGTGCATAAACATCTTTCCGCAACCTTGTACTTCCTGTAGTTATTCCTTCCCTATCCATAGCCTTTCCTCCATCGCTAAACTTGAGGTGACTCTGCACTTAACTCTTACCCTCCCCTCTCCAGTGTTCCTTAGCCAGTTGGCTTTTTCTACCGCTGTCCACTGAACTCGCTCTTTGAGGTTACCAGCAGTCTTCTCACAACAATTTAAAAACTTCCTTGGTGCCTGAAGCAATGTGCCCTTGGCCCTGTTGTGCACTCCTCCCAGCCTGACTCTTCCCTCCTGGCAATACGTTCATGGTTTTCTGTCTTTCTCTTTGGCTGATCCTTCCAGCCTCCCTGATAGCTTCCTTTCTGTCTGCCTGGCTTTATCATGAGCATTTTTCTTTTTCTTTTCTTTTTTTTTTTTTTTTAAGATTATTTATTTGAGAGAGCGAGAAAGAGAGAGAGTACATGAGAGGGGGGAGGGTTAGAGGGAGAAGCAGGCTCCTTGCTGAGCAGGGAGCCCGATGCGGGACTCGATCCAGGGACTCCAGGATCATGACCTGAGCCGAAGGCAGTCGCTTAACCAACTGAGCCACCCAGGCGCCCCAATGAGCATTTTTCTTACTCTTTTGCCTGGGCTTTCATCTACTTCCATAGCTTCAAATAACACCGAGGGACCAGCGAGTTCCACGTCTTAGCATGGAAACCCAAACTCTTGTTCAGACACACATCTTCAACCATCCTGATTTCCCATCTGGCTGTACACCGTCCCTTCAGTCCAAATGCATTAAAATGGAAGCTTGGGCTTCTTTCATTCCCGTTTCCTACGCTTTCTGGAAATCCCGGTCTGTGTTAATGGCACCACACTGTCTGGCCTTTGGCTGCCAGGAACCTGGGAAATTTGTTCTCCATTACTCCCACGATAGGATTCAGTATCAGGTCCTATCCATTTTACCTCCTAAATATGTACTGACTCCCATCCCTTCATTTGCATCTTTGTTGCCTTTGTCTTAGTTTAGAAGCTGTTTCCTGGATCAGTGGCGCATCATCTTAACCAGTTTCCTTTCATTGTGTCCCTTGTTCTCCCATGACTGCCAAAATAATCCTCCAGAAATGCAAAATTAATATTTTCCATCACCTGCAGGGTAGAGTTAAAGCATCTGAACTTAGCATACCGATCACTCATGACCTGGCAGCTACCTCCTTTGTCCATCTCCTCCGCTCCCGCCCCATGTTCCAGGCGGACGAGGTACTTGCTGTTCTCCTCGGGCTTTTATCTTTCCTGATTCTGTGCCCGTCACTTACTGTTCACACGGGGAGGGCTGTGCTTCTACCCGCTTCCAGTCGGCCCAGTAAGCTCCTTCTTATCCTTCAAGGTCAGCTCAGATGTCACTGTGGGAAGCGTTCTTGCCTCATCAAGTCTGTTACTATCGAATCGTTGATGCCTGTATTCGAGCTCTTCTGTTTGCACTATAGTTCTTTATTTAAATACCCTTCTCTTGCACTGCTGGAGCCAAGTTTTACCCAGGTTTGTAACCTCAACAGCTATCCATAAACAAAGAGCAATCCTCACTGAATGAATGGATCTTAGCAAAACCCAAGAGTACAGAACTGAAATCAAGATCTCCTAGGCAACGTGTAATTAATGGTGAGTACTCTGGCTTGATGCTGGCCCAGCTTTATTGTTTGGGTGGGCAGGGCCTGTGGACTGTGGACAGAAGACACATTAGCACCTGTGCTTGGGGTTTTCTTTCATCATTCAACCTAGGAGAGTTAAGTTGTAAAGGCGAAGCTACAAAATGGAGCTACAGTTTCAAATGACAGAGCTAACAAAGTTTTAAGGTTTTGGAAGTACCCCGGGTGCCCAGACAAGCACCCAAGCCATGCATAAGGCCTATATCAGGCAGAAGGAGAACTGATACAGGCAATGTGAGGAGAGGCTCGCTCTGGTGTTGTACCTCCTCAGGGCATAGTCCATAGCTGCACACTGCTTATTCCATACACCGTAACATTTCCCCGGCTTGCCCTGGCAGGAGCTGTGTTCGACTGTACACCACAGGATTCTTGATAGGAGGCTGGTATTGACCTGTTTGCTATTTATATTGTTCTAGTGAGGTCTCTTGGAAATTGTGGTTCCATTTTAAAGGAAAGGAAAGAAAAGAAGGGAAGTTACAGAGGGTGGATTAAGATGGAGAAACACTTTTCCTTCCACATGTTGAGGGGGGGACATATAGGTAAACAGAATTGGTAAGAGATTACCATATGTTCATATTTGATTTTTAAAAATAAATATGATGATACATTCAGCCATTTTTAGGAGAAAGCCTAGAAGAATTTTTTGACCCTTGGCATTCTGTGTTTAATAGTAACTTGCATTTGTTTAGCATTTTGCACTTTACCAGGAGCTCTTGTGGTGATTCTCCTGTGATCCTCACAACAGTCCCATTCTATAGGTGGGTGTTCTGCTGGGACCTTCATTTTACTGGTTTAGTTGCCAGCTAAGTGGCAAGATGCCATAGCAACATACATCAGACTCTGAATATGAATGTAATGTTCTTTCAGATTGGGAAGAGTACACAATTTCTTGGCAGTGACCTCTTTATTTTTTGAAACCTACTTTTTGGGGGAATGGGAGGGCATAGGATTTTTCTTGGGTACAGGGAGTAGGGGCAGAGCTGGGGAGGATTGAGGTCTACCAGATGCCTCGTCTGGGGGCTCTTAATTCATTCTGGCCATTGGAGAGCCAGCCATAAGGGGCCTCTGTGCCCTGCTTTCTCCATAGTAGTGTCTCTGCTCTTTCCTTCTCATCCAGCCAGGGTAACCTGCTACAGGGAAAGACAGTGGGATTATTTATTAGTAAGAATGTGACCTCCAGTCTGGGCTCTGCTGCGGACTTACCGCATAACCTGGACAAGTCATCTAACTTCTGGGCTTCAGCTTCCCCATCTGTGAAAGGCAAGGGCTAGAAGTACATGGATGCCAAGATCCCTTTTGGCTCTAAATTCTTTATTCTATAAAAACCCCATTTTACTTGGCCATATGTAGCGTGTTTCACAGGTGCTAGCAAGGTCTTTGTTTCTGCTTTTTCTGTGATGGGCTTTGTGATGGGTGCTTTTATTTTCTTTAACATCTAAGGCAAAGTGGGTGTCGTTGCCACATTATTATCGGTAGTATTTGTTCATTTAAAACGATACAAATGAGCCTAAACACTGTAAGTCTGTAAGGCCTTCCTTGGCCTCCTCAAGGGAGTTGTCCACTTGGCTGTGCCCTTCCTGTCCCTCTGCTTTAGCCCTTATCACACGTGGTGTAATTATTTACGTATCTGGCCTTCCTGCCAGACTGGTGAATTCTCTGAGGGCTGGAATGGGGAAGAAGCTTTGAGTCCTACGGCTTTAGTGCCTGATGCAAAGGAGGAACTCAGCAAATGATCCTTAGACATAATTGAGTGAAAATAATACATTTTCAAGTAAATGCTGGGTTACTGTACTTGCCTGAAAGTATAATTCTAATAGTGATGCTTTTGACTTTTGAATTAAAGCTCCTAACAAATCCTTTTATCTTAACACTTTTTAGATGGTTTCAGAACATTAACTTTTTGATTATGGATTCCCAACCACCACCTCTTTATGCTTTGTCTTCCACCATACCTGTTCCTATTCTTTATCTACAAGCCCTTTGTTTAAAAAAAAAAAAAATCTGGGGCCATATAGCCTATTTTTTCTCCCAAAGTCTCATAAATCTATAGTACTTTCTAACGTTACATTTTTAAAAATGTGGTAGGGATAAGACTTTGCAAGTGACTCATATGCAGTTGTGGAAATCATTCTGAATTTAGAACCTGACAGAAGCTAGACTGCGGGTGGTATGTGGTCAAAGGAGAACTTATGCATAGAAGCCATGGAACTAGTGCAGTGGGGTTTGTTTGTTTTTCTTTTTGCTGACATTAGATATCAGATAACAGTGATGAAATGTGGGCTGTTAGAACATTTTATAGACCAGTTGAAGCTCATCCAGATCGAAAAGAGTGATAAAACTTTTCTCCATGTTTGTTCAGGAAGTATGGTCTTGCATGCTGAGTGGTAAGTAGGAAGAATGGATTCTCTATAAAATCAGTAGAATCAAAAATAGTGAGTTTTGGGGAGTACTTTTTAGGTTATTTTAGAGTTATGCCAGAAAAATAGTTGCTTTTTTTTTCTGGTGTGACAGATGATGATAATTTATGCTTCTCAGGCAGAAGCTAGATGAATAAAGGTGGGCGGATTGAAAGGAATGGTCTTCATTGTCTTTCTGCAACACTGGTAACTTTATTTTCTGCACAGAGTTTGTGTCTCTTATGGTTCGGGAGCTATGGGTGACCAGTTAGATTATTGGGTCCTCTACATCCTAATCAGTTACATTTTTTGTTTTCATAAAGTAGAAAGTAGGACAGTTTTAAAAGTCAAGAAATTACGATACTGGATTTAACATAAAATTCTATTTATATACAAACCCACATATACAAATATAGGAAAAATGTCTCATACTCTAACCCCAACCAACTCCCTTGAATACTTAAAAAATAGCCTTCTAAAAGAACAAAAAGTATTCTGAGGATAAACTTCTAATTCTCCACCCCCCCATGCCTTTTTTAAAGTTTTATTTAAGTAATCTCTACTCCCAAGAGTTATATGTTCCCCTGACCAAGCCAGCCAAGAGTGTAGGGGGTCCAGGGATGATACGAGATGCCTGGGATGGATCGTAGAGATCTACCATTTATTCCCTTTTAATGGAATAATGAGACTGTGTCAGAACATGACTATTTAGGATCTTCCCAAGACAGATTTAATAGATACAAATTTGTGTTAACAGTTTTTTTTGGGAAGACATTTGTGGATGTTCACCTTATGTATTTTGTGTACTTCAGTGTGTTTAAAATCTTACTGGGAGTGAATGTTTTAAATGACCCTGGACTTGGCTTGTGTACTTCTCTGCCAGGAACCTACTGAGTAACCTTGTAGAAGTTATTTCACTTCTTTGGGTTCAGTTTACTCATCTGGAAAACAAAGGTGTTAAAATAGCAGTAACGCAGTGTTGGTGGAAAAGTCCATTCGCTTTGGGAAGCAGCTGTGCTTACCGTTTTACTGCCAACACCGCTTGCATTGGCTTTGAAGACCGATCGAATTGGTGTGAATGCTGACTCTACCACTTACCGGGTGTATGGATTTGGACACTCGTTTATATTTTCTGGGTTCTCTTTTTATCTTCCCAATGAATGGTTTGTTCTATTTCCAAATTATAGTGCCATAAAACTCACTTTCCTAGCTTCCCTTAATCTTTGTTTAAACAATGAAATTCAGACGTCTTATGAGCAGGATCTTTTATATTGAAGACAGCCGAGGAGTTTGAGCAGTAACATTGGGCCTTATTATTAAGGAAAGTAGGTGCCTTAACCAGCTTGGGCTGCCATAAGACAGCACCACTGAGTGACTTAAACACATCTTCTCGCATTTCTGGAGGCTGGAAGTCCAAGATCAAGGTGCTGGCATAGTCTCTTTCTGGTGAGGGCTCCCTTCTTGGCGTGTAGACAGCTGCCACATAGTGAAGCAAGAGAGGACAGGAGAGAATGAGAGAATGATTAAACTCTCCGGCGTTGTCTCTTATAAGGGCACTAATTCCATCATGGTGGCCCTGCCCTTGTGACCTCATCTAAATTGAATTATCTCCGAAAGGTCCCATCTCCAAATATCATCACACTGGGAGTTAGAGCTTCAACATATGAATTTTGGGGGGACACAATTCAGTCTATAGCAGTAGGAGAGTTAAGAGTGTAGGGGGTCCAGGGATGATACGAGATGCCTGGGATTGATTGTAGAGATCTACCATTGTCAGCTTCACTCGATGCAGTGCTACGTGTCAGGAGTTTGGAGACTTAGGGATTCCACAGAGTAATACATTTCAGAAAAAGGTTTGGAGCCAGTATTTTTTCAAGTATATTGAAGAAAATCCACCATTGCACAGCAGTATTTAATAAACACATTTAGCATTAAAGGAAGAACATAATCTAAATAAAAGATGATGCTTTGAATTGAATAAGATTGGCTCTACTTAGAAGTTCAATCCAAAAAAAAAAAAAACAAAAACCCCAAACTCACCAAATCTCCCTTTTGGATACTAAAGTTTAAATTCCATTATATAGAATGACCTTTTTCTTTTCTTTTTTTTTTTTTTTTAAGTTTTTTATTTTTTTTGACAGAAATAATCTTTTTAAAAATGCCACTAGAACATATTTTCACTAAGTTACCATAAAGCACAGCTTACCTTTTCTACCTGTGGAAACAGGTGACAACTTGTTGATTTAAATATCTGAAGTGCTTTGTTGTTGTTGTAATTTAAAAAGACTTTTCTTTAAGACTCTGTAGGTGAAGTGAGCATGTAATACTCCTTGACCTAAGAACTGCTTGTTGGAGAGCAATATGGTAGCAGGGTGAGGTTGTAAAAATGCATACTCGGATCCAGAGTCTATCTTGGTCCTGATTTACTAATGTAAATACCTACATTGGAACACACATATACACCCAAATTTAGACTGTGGAAATGTAAAGGGTGGAACGGTTTGGGATTATAGAATTAAGGAAGATTTAGTCATTTCTCGGATCTCTTTTACCTGAATCTTTAAATTAATGCATTTTCCTTTAGTGACTTTAAATGTATTTTGCTTTCCATTATGTATTTGTATTCATATGACCTATGGATATAGGATTACCTTTTGTAGCCATCATTTCTCATTTAGGATTGACAATAATAAAGCAGGGATTTATCAGCTTTGTAACTGTATGATGGTACCTATAACTCTAAATTAAAATGAGTTTCTATTTTTAAATACAGTGTGAATAAGCAAATTCTTTTACAAATGAATCAAAATAGTCCAGTTTCCAAGACATAAAAATGAAATACCTATGTGTCTACCCAGTTTTTCTATATCTGAAAATGATAGTGTTTATAGAGAAAGATTAGATTATATGTTGTATACATACACTTTTGGTGTCTATTTGTAGGGTGGATTAAAGTGACAGAAATAAAAACAAAGTTGAGGGGGGAGAAAGAAAAAGTTGAGGGGTACAAACCCAAGGCAAAGCCAAAATGATACAAAAACGGAGGAAAAATTTTTCAGCAATAGAATTATAAAAACTATAATCATAAGATCAGTCATTATTAAAACCATTCTCTTTGTAAAGTGTTCATCTAGTGGGTAGAACAGGCAGCAGGAAGATGACTTTTTCTTTGACCTGTGTGGATTTTCTGGCTGAGGAATGAAGGAACTTGGAACCAAGCTGGGCTTTTCTACGGAGCATGCCCTCTGCCAGCAGGGTCCAGCCTGGGTGGGGCCAGGCTTGCTCATTAAGCTTTTGGAAGCTGGATTTCCATCAGCTTTCCACAGCCTTCTAATGACAGGGAACAGAAGACAACGGGCTCGGTGTACTTTTTAAAAAGCTGCGTATGTATTTTAAGGGGGAGATTTTGAGGAAATTTCTGTTGTCGCAGTGGCTTTTGTGGTATATGCTTGCTTGTTTTTGCTTTTGAAGAAAGTTTGCTTTTGAGACTCTCAATATCCAGGGGACTGAAAATTGGAAAATACTAATGTACAGAGTACATGGAACCTGGGTACGTATACTGTTTGGCAAGGGAACATGTTCTATTTGGTCCAAGTCCTATGAAAAGTGTATTTTTTGTGGCCAGAGTTTAGTTTTGGCCCACTTGTTTGCATTTTTCTAGGCAGATGTTGAACTTTGTCAGGTTATCTTTAACATATTGCTTGTTCAGGTTTGACCTATGAGAATAATGAAGCTAGCTGGTTTATTCTACATACTTGTCCTGTTGTTCAGTCGATTTATTCAGTGTACAATATACTATATGAAAGTTAATTACTCCTAAAGCACAATGAGGGCTATGTAAGGTTAATAGTGTAGTTACTTTTTAAACATGTTAAAGGATGACAGATTTCAGTTTATAAAATGCTTCATTTTCATGTTAAGTCATTTAATGAAAAGAAGTTGTACTGTGACTAGCAGAGTTGAATTCACTTTTTTTTTTTTTTTTTAGCATCTGCCCATTAGTGGCCATTAACAGTGATGGAGAATTGTATGTTGTTTTGATTTTTTTTTTTGATGTTGTCACACCCCGAGTTAAATATGAGTTGAATAAAGGATAGATATTAACCTCTTTTTTACTGAATATTTAATCTCTGGTCACATTGAAGGAACGGGACAACTCCCCATTATTGCCCAGGTTCTGATGTCCAGACTTAGAAAAAAATTGTCTTCCTGCTTTTTCTTGATAGAATTTACCAGTCTCACAACCTTCTTTCAAAAAGAGCCTTGTTTCCGTGTTAATTTCTAACAAAACAAGCAGAACCACTGTGATTACCAGATGATCTCTGCACATTTCTTTATCACCGACACTGTGGGGAACGAATGCTCTTCTACCCGCTGAAGTCATGAGCCAGTACATCTGCGGGAGGGAGGCACATGCGTACTTGGGAAGTAGAAGTTTTCTGTTTGGGGGCCCAACAAAGAATGGTGTCTTAAAACTATTGGCAGCGTGGGTGTGGGAATAAATAACTGCAGGTGATCCTGGTGATCTGCAGAGCCCGCCCATCGGAGGCGCCCTGCCCCGTGTCCGAGTCCTGTGCCTGGACACGTGCTAGGATACCTTGATGACCTTCAGTTCACCATCCCACCTGGATCGCAGAGTTGGAAAGGGAAGTTTTAAACGTTGACATTGAGCTTGCTTGGATTTTTCTGGGCCCCGAAGGTTGAATGCCTGGCATATTCTCCAGCAGAATTCTGTATCGAATCAGGTTTACAAATGTTGAATTCTGAGACTCTTACCGCCAAAGAAAGAAATATATTTAGCCGAAGCAAAACCTTGTCCTAGCCAGCCCCACCTAAGTAGTTGTTGTTTGAGGCTCTTCCTAAAAAATGAAGTCGTCTTTGAACTAAACTAACGCTCAGAGTAGCAGTACTTGTGGGGGAAAAGGGTTTTAGGCATTCCAAATGGCATGTCTCTAACTTCATTGTAGTTACAGCTTTTCCCTCCTGGGCTTGGAGGGTCCATATGCTAACAGTCTACTGCACCTTCTGCTGATCCACCAGACTAGTGTCAACATTTGGATCTGCTTACCTAAGCTAGAAAAGTCATGCAGTTTGGTCTCCTCTTTTAAGAATAGATGCTGTGCTTTGGCATAACTCTTTGGTGGTGCTGTAAATATTTAAAATGGCAGAAGTGCTAACGATCAAAATTTTAAAAGTGAATGATATTTTTTGGCTAGGTTTAGATATTTATGCCTGTTGACTGCAGTGTTTCATAGCTTATGGAGAAGAGGATTTGAAAGTGTGAGATCAGTGTAGGCTCCAGCTTGGTGGCCTTGTCATAGTGTGGCGAGTTGATTGATTTTGACAAGACTTTGTCTTATGACCTATTAAAATGCAGCGTCTGCAGCCTGTGCATTTATCCTGTTCAGTTAACCTTGGTGGATTTGTCGTTAGCTTATTTGGGAAAAGCCTACTGAACTAAAGAATTAATTTTTTTAGCTAAAGAATTTGGAGTTTGATTCACACAGAAATAATATTAGGCTGGTTATAGGTTACCAGTTGATACCAAGTGAGTTTTCTGATGGGGCTGGATAAGGATCCTATTCAGAAGGTAGTTGTGGGATGAGCTCAGAAAAAGCCCACTGCCTGGTGTCTGTTACGATGAGGAGAGATTGCTGGTATTGGCTTTGCCCTATTTTGAGCCTGGTGTGGATGACATTGGAAGAAACTGCACATTAGTATATTTTGCTTTTCTATAGGATGTTATGTGATGGTGGTACAAATGTTTCCCAGGTACTAGGAACATCACAAAAGACACTTATAGAGAAGCCACCAGATGCATGATGCTGCACTAGGAAATGTAGTTACTCATCTGTACAAAAGTTTTACCCTCTTCATGTGAGCTTAGGAGCAGCCGTGGGCAGGGAAGAGGTGTAGACAGGGAACATGACCTCGTGCTTGTCCGGCCAATTTTGTTCGTGCTTTTCCCGATAAACGTGGAGGAAGCTGCTGACAGAGATCGGGATGTTTATGTTTGACCAGCTTAGAAGTTTAATAAGAATCTTCCCATTCTGGTTTGTTTCCCTTTAAAAAATTTTTCGACTTTTAGAGAAATCTGTTTCCAGGTTCCCTGTTTGCACTCCTCCAGGAAAGAATAGGAATAATTTTTTTGGCCTACCTGCAAATGCACCACTGTTATTGTTAACAAAAGACACATTTTGTTTTAACTCTACACCGAAGGGGAAAAGGATAAAAAACGAGCAAAGTTTTCTCAGGAGCCGTGTGTGTGTGTGTGTGTGTGTGTGTGTGTGTGTGTGTGAATTTTTTTTCCAAAGAAGAATTGATTTCCTTAAAAGATGTTGGTCTGCTCTAAAAGCTTAGGTTTTGAGCTTTTCCTGCTTAGGAGAGCAGCCTATATAGGGCAAGGGGCGGGTTTGTGATGTAGACTGAATTGGAGGCTACTGGAAATCCATTTCTTTAGAGGATGTAAAAATGATCTTAAACCTCATATGCCAGAAAATCAATTTTATTTTAGGCTATCTTCATGCTACTTTTAAGCTGGAACAGACTGGAAGGCTTTCGCACCCATACAACTCACCCATAAATATGATTTTATTTGACAGAGACACAGCAAGAGAGGGAACACAAGCAGGGGGTAGTGAGAGAGGGAGAAACAGGCTTACTGCAGAGCAGGGAGCCCGATGCAGGGCTTGATCCCAGGACCCTGGGATCAAGACCTGAGCTGAAGGCAGAAGCTTAACGACTGAACCACCCAGGCGCCCCCATACAACTCATTTGTGAGGACAGAGCTAGGTGACAGGGCAAGGTGGCTCCGTCGCTTATGGCAGTTCTGGCATTTGGATTGTCTCCAAGGAAGCAGACCAACCACACTGGGTTCACTTCATGCATTGGATATTTTATTGCAAAATACTGTTCTCTTAATAAAGCTTTTAAGTGCTTCAGTTTGTGCGGACTTTTCACTGAACAATGTGTGTCCCATATTTATACCTCTATACCTCATCTACCTAATGTCCTCACACCATTCCCCATAATAATCATTGTCATTTCTCTTCGGTGTCCTTCCCTATTTTTTTTTGTGCATATAGATGCAGGTATGTGATGTGTATTCACATATTTATAACCACCACACCTGGCTTTCAACCTGTAGGGTTTCATATATCGTGTGTGATCTGAATCTTGCTTTTTGTACTTCACAGTGTAACTCGGAGATATTTCTGTAACTGGGATGGATACCTTCTTTTTATTTCTTTATAGCTGCATAGTATTCTGTTGTACTATTTCTTTATAGCTGCATAGTATTCTGTATAATGTCACCTATTGATGGGCATTGATCTTTTGCTACTACAATGTTATTATGAATCATCCAGACATAATTATTTTACATTACATATGTGCAGGTGTATCTATAGGATACGTTCCTGCAAGCAGGATAACTGGTTTAGAGTGTATACACATTTGGAATTTTGATAGCTGTTGGAAAATTTCATTGGTTAGCACCCATTTTCTCTTCTGGCGATTATATAAGAATGCCTCTGTTTCCATAGTCTTGTTCAGTGATTACATGATGAAGCTTTTGGATTTTTCCATTCTGAGTTTTTAGTTTTCATTTCTTTTACTATGAGTGCAATGGAACATCGTTTCATGTTTGTGTCCTTTGTATTCCTCTTAACTTTGTACTTCTCTAGCCACTTTTTTCCCCCTAGTTGGGGGTTGGTCAGCCTTAGCCAGTTCAAAAATCCAAAACAAAGTCGTTTTTTTATGTTGAAGAAATTTATAACCAGGACTGTTGTATTTGGCTTTTTTAGTCAAGTTACTTCAATTTTGCTAGAGAGCAAATAGATCTCCAGCAAACACAACTGAGAATGAGGATCAAGTGCTCTTTAAAAAGCGTGATGCATTTTTGTATTTCAAGAGTGTTTAACCAAGAGTTCCCACATAGGGCCATTGTGTGACTTCCTGAAGATATGACAGTGGTTATTTCAAAGAAAACTGTCGGCTTCTCAAACTAGTAGTAATTTCTGAATCTAAATGACCCAAATTTCTGAATCAGTGATGAGTGGTTTGAATATATATTAATGCTAGTCTTGCTACTTCTGTCCCCCACGAGAGCAGGATTCTTTTCATCTACATTGCTGGTATCTGGTACCTATATGTGAAAGGACTCAAGAAATTCTTTTCGAGAGAAGGGCTTAAAGTATACAACCCACATCCTGAAAATAGGTGAAATTTATCAGGGGCGGCTCGGTTAGAATGTATTGCTTAGGACTGTAAACACCAAATGGGTAGTAATAGTTTGATTTTTGCTTTTTCAACAGATAATGAATTGTCAGGTGTTATGCTAGGTGTTGGTTCTAGGATAGTGAAGCTGTTTGGGATTGGTGGCCATATTGTGTACGGTTTCTGGGGCTGGACAGCCTGGGTTTGAATCCTGGCTCTCCCGTGTATTAGTTTATGTAGTTTTGTGAAAATCCTTTATCTTGTCTTTCCTCCATCTGTCACATGGAAATAATCTTAATTCCTACTTCAAAGAGTCATGAAGATTAAAGGAATTGCCACATGCAGTCACTAGAACAATGCTCAATAAATAGCTAATATTGTCACTATTATTTCTGTTCTTACTGTTACTATTACTTTTATTTTTAGTGAACAAAGGGACATAGTCCCTTTTTCCCAGAACCCCTATTTGATGACAGTGGCTAACCATTTATTATGAATTTACGATGTACCAGGCACTTTATGTAGAGCATCTCATTTAATCCTTAGAGCACCCCAGTAAGTATGTATTCTATCCCTGTTTTGCTTACGAGGAAAATGAAATACAGCAAGGCTAAATAACATCCATGGTTACATGACTAGTGGGAGACACAGCTGGAATTCTAATCCTGTTCTTTTAGTTCCCAGGCTTGATCTCCAAACCACTATGTTATTTTATCCAAAGATTAGATAGCTTCGCACAGAAAGAATGTAGCTCCAGCTCTGGCTGTTAAAAAAAAAAAAAAATTGGGGCCCCGTCTGAAAGAAGGAATTCAATGCAGTTCATCAATAATTTTGACCACACAATGCTTAACTGCTTAATGAAGAGCCAGCAGGGTTCTGGATGTCTCTCTCACTTTGATTAGTGTGTGCTGTTGGAGGGTCCAATATGAGAAGGTTTATGTGCATTTTGATGATGAGAATGATGTCCGGTATTGGGATCCTAATGACTTCTGCACAGCATCTGGTTATTGAGCCCCACTCTAGGAAGGGGTGTCTATTTTGGGAATAACCCTAGTTGCTTGTAGAAAAGACTTTGCCTGACACACATCTTTCTTGATGTCATGTTTTTAAAAATTTTAATTCTAGTGTAGTTATTTTTTTTTTTTTTAAGATTTTATTTATTTATTCATGAGAGACAGAGAGAGAGAGAGAGGCAGAGGGAGAAGCAGGCTCCCAAGGAGCAGGGAGCCCGATATGGGACTCGATCCCAGGACCCTGGGATCATGACCTGAGCCGAAGGCAGACGCTTAACCATCTGAGCCACCCAGGCGCCCAATTCTAGTGTAGTTAATATGGAGTATTATATTAGTTTCAGGTGTACAAGTATAGTGATTCAACAATTCCATACATCGTCCAGCACTAATCATCTTGATATAATTCTTAATGAGAGCAGCAAGGACTTGGCTTTTAAAAAATAAGATTTTTAGCACTTATCTTAGGTGTTACTGAATTGAACGTTATTGAAAATTATGTCTTGATTTTCATTGGGGGGAGGTCCCCCCAATACATGAAGAAAGGGAATCTTTGAGGAACTCTAAGATTTGTTTCATTCTTATTTACAGTTAGAATAAAGAATCATTTATCTCCGATATTAATTCAGATACTAGGTTTTAAGAATTTGAGTATCAGGAAAAAAATAGAACATTTTGACAACCATGGCTCTTAGGTGTGAGGGCCATAAAACCCAGTGGGGGTAATAATTACCTGAGATAGTTCTGTATGTGTTTCTAGTTTCTTAGGGCTTATTTTTTACCACTTTGTTTTTGTTTTGATTTTGTTTTTTAAAGTAAGCTCCACACCCAACATGGAGCCCAATGCAGGGCTCGAACTCAAGACCCGAGCTGAAATCAAGAGTCAGATGCTTAACCCACTGAGCCACACAGGCGCCCCAGAGCTTATTTTTTAATGCTGGCCTCAGACTCTGCAGAGGCTAATAGTAGCTGCAAGTAACTGAAACCCCCGGCTCAGCTGTGTCCCATTGTTCTCTTAGTAGGGACTGTGTTCTCTCACAGAACAGGAAGCTCCCATGTAAAACCTGGCCATGTGCAGCATGCTGGCCCTGCTGTGTGTCACTTTGTCCTCAGATGTTCTCCCTTCTTGGATCCTCAAGATGGCAGTGGCATTTCTAGGAGTCAGGTATACAGTGCTCAGAGACAGAAGAGGGGCCTTCTTCACCTTGTGGCTCTTTTTAGAGGGAGGAATCTTCCCAGAAGCCCACCAGCAGACTTTTTCTGCAAGTCGTCTTGGCAGGGGGCAGGAGACGACCATGATGGCCTTAGACCAGTAGATCGTTGCCTTTGTGGCCCAGCCTGGAGCCGGCGCCTGCTGCATGCATGTGGAGGAGAGAGAGAAGCCGAGCAAAACTTTAGTTCTGTTAAAAAAGAGAAAGGGTGGAGGAAATACATGCTCTGACTGTAATCTGATCCTGCCTAGGCTTGAACTAGCCGAGGGCTACAGCTCATATCTTTTGTGTATGTGGGTTTAATTTAAGCCAGATGCTAGCTTATATCTTTACAGAAATAGTTCTCTTTTATAGATTCTTTATCCCTTTAAAAACAAAACAAAACAAAAAGCCATAGAGTGTGTTAAGGTAACTAGGGTGGACAGCATTGGGTTGTTTAAAAAATAACTCATTTATCCTCACCATATAGATAATTTAAATGACAAATCGTCCCTTTGGAATGTAGCTATACATATTTTCAATATGGAATTTAGTATTCTATAGACCTTCTGACACTTAAGAAAAATAAACCTACAAGGGAGAGAGGAATTACATGCAGTCTGCTCTAATTACATGCAGTTGGCCTGTTTTTGTTACTCCTTTCCCTCTCCACATATTTCCTTTTCCTTTTTCTTCCCTTTCATCCTCCTCCTTTTCCCTCCTCCCCTCTTTTTACTTGTATATATTTGAGAAGCACGACTCTTATTATTTCCTAAGTAGAGTTAGGTGGCTGCCGAATCATTTCTATATCGGGGTTGCTGTTTTGTTTTTTCTCACATTCGATGCTTTCAGGGAATGTGGTTGGGTATTAAAAGACCCTTCTCTTGGGCTGTAGGCTGTTGGGGGACATGAACGTAAGCCAGAGATTGTGGGTATCAGAAAGTTGCTCTCTCTATATCCTCTGGCCAGTGACATTAGGTGAAAACCAGTTTCGTCAGACCTAGAAAGTGACAACATTGAAATCGTGCACACATTGCCGGTATTCTAGAAGTTTGATATTTGTTGTGCAGCTTGATTTCTTTCTCTAAGTTCCCAGGAAAGCCTCTCATGATTCCCTTACCACCATTTTGGAATTTAGAAATGCATACTTTTCCCTTTTGTAAATCTGGAGTCCCCTATCTAATGGAATGAGCTTTGTTGGTAGCAATCCAAGAGCTCCTATTGCTCTGATCTCAGTTGAGGATGAGAGCCACTCCGGCAGCAGCACCTGCCCTGTTGTTCGCTGGACACAGCGAGGGCTCTCAGAGTAGCGCTGGTTCTCTCAAGGTTTTAAGGAAACATCTGGACCCAATAATTAACATGAACCCCTTGCTTGAAGTTCTTTGGAGGAGTGTCTAGAGTTGTGTATCTGCTTTGCTTTGCTTGTTGTGGTACTCTGATTAGGGGCCAATGTGTTCACTAGCATGATGTTATATGGTAGGTTGTTTAGGTTGGTGATAGAGACGGCACTTTGGAATTTACTTCCCATTTTAAAGGTAAGAAAAAAAGAATGGTTTTGCATAACACAACTTCTTACCTAACCAGTGCTGATCCTCTGTTGATGGTTTTCTGCTTGGTCGGGTGTGAACTGATGCATGCTGTTTCTCATGGAGCCGTTACAATAATGAACACTTCTATCAACCCAGACGGAGTATGCCAATGTGGTAATTGTGTCAAAACCACATGCTTGTCTAATGGGCTTGGCTGGTCACAGCAATATTCTTTTTGGTTGCTGATAAGTAGAAAGGTCTTTACTTAGTATGTTATATAACTATACTAATGATGGATTTTAGGTATTTGTAATTGTATTTATAATAGGTAATCAGTGGAATGAGCATAGCTAGAGTTTGGGAAACCACAGTTCTGAGTTTGGCTTCCCCAGTCTAGCTTTGTGATCTTGGGCAAATCTCCTGTCTTTCTGAGCTTCAGTTCCCTTGTTGATAAGATAAAATGAGTGTAGTAGATTAGACGATTTCATAGCGCTCTGACTGGTACCTCTACGTGCCAGTCTAGATGCTGAGAACATAGCAGTGAAAAAAGAAAGATCCCAGCCCTTGTGGGGCTTTCATTTTAGTGGGAGGGCTTGCGTTCCACTGCAGGAGTTTCCATTTTTTAGTGGGTGATGGAGTTTAAAGGCTTATCCACATTTGAAACTCTTGAGAGTCATAGGCATGATAATTATGGTGAGTGAATGTGCTATAATCATGTTTTCTTGATGGTGGTAATTTGTTCAAGAAACCATTATGTCAACAAAGAAGGTAGTGTTTAAGTTTGAGCTTTGTTGATCTCTTGAAACTATTTTAAGAATGTACTTATTTACATATAATTATATCCGCCCTTATTTTTGAGTATTTACAAAATACAATTTTATACAATTAGCCAATTCTACTGTTTCTTGTTTTTTAAAAAAATTTTATTTAGAGTCCAGTTAACATACAGTGCAGTACTGGTTTCAGGAGTAGAATTCAGTGATTCACCACTTGCATACAACACCCAGTGTTCATCACAGCAAGTGCCCTCTTTAATATCTTTCACCCATGTACCCATCTCCCACCCACCTCCCTCCTGCTTTTTTATCTTGTAACTTGTATTTGGATGGACGCTACTGATGAGCTCTGAGGTTCTTACAACTTAAAAATGTGAATACAGTAGTGATTGAGGAAGACTACTTTGTGAGGCATAAAGGTGTGGTTTATATCTGTGTTCCTTGTCTCTGGGTTAGCACCTTGTCTTTAATTTCTGTCCATCAGCTCAGTTGTGAATGGCCAAGTAATAACATTCAAACATGATTTTTCTTTGTGATGGGGACTCATGTGTAAATTTGTTATTGGGGGAGGGCCAGCCCTAATTATAGTGAATCACAGTAGATTCACATTCTGTAGTCATTTTCACAAACTGGTATGGATTTTCTTTGAGGACTACGCCGAGAGCCCTGGTTGATTCAGTCTTTCCAACATTATGAAATACAGGTGAAAACACGTGTACACGGCTGTGTGGACTTCCATTCAGTGGCCTTGGACAAGTCACTTAACTTTTACTCTCTGTTTGTTACGTACAAAATGGGGATAATTCCTCCCCTGTAGGATGCTTTGAAGAGTAGAACTTAATGTGTATGATGTCTGACCCAGTAAGTGATAGCTCTTAAGATTAAAATACAAATATTAATGCTTCTAACATAATAGTGGAAACTTTAGTTTTATATTTCATTGCTTCTAAAATATTTTGACCAAAAATCAACTTTACTTGATTGGTCTCCAGATTATTTCTCATAGCCAGAGTAATTAGAGAGCTACCAATTATCTTGATTAGCTTGGACAAGGGTAGGACATTTTTATTTTAATTTTTACCAGGGCATTGGTTCAACTCTCAAAATGTAATTAGAGAGTATATACTAAAAATCGACTTTGGTCATTTCATGATTAATGTAAATAATCTCCACTTAAGTGGTACATGGAAAATGGGAAGGAAGAAGACTTTCTGTGCAATATGGGACCAGTTCAAGAACTCATGTAAAGCTCTTACTGGAATACATGGTTTTGAATTTTAAATACCTAATGGTGATACAGACGCTAGAGAAAGCAGTATGGAGGTTCCTCAGAAAATTAAAAAAAAAAAAAATTAACTACTGTACGATCCAGCAATTCCTTTTCTGGGTATTTATCAGAAGAAAATGAAAGCACACTAACTCAAAAAGGTATATGCACCCCACGTTCACTGTAGCATTATTTACAATAGCCAACATGTGGAAACAACCTAAGTTGCCATTGATGGATGAATGGATAAAGAAATTGTGACACACACGCACACACGAATATTACTCATTCATAAACAAGAATGGAATCTTGCCATTTACAATGGCGTGGATGGACCTGGAGAGCATATGCTAAGTGAAATGTCAGAGAAAGACCCCTTAAGATCTCTCTTATATGTGGAATTTAGACAACAACAAAATCAAGCTGATAGAACGACTGGTTCTCTTATTAAAATTAATTTTAAATAAATTGAGGGTAAAAAACAACTTAGGCTTATGAATAATAACTTCATTCTGTTTACCTGAATTTTCATTTCAAATTTTTCGCGAAGAAAACTCAGTAATATTAGCCTTATAATGATTTAACAAATCATGCCTCTTGTCTTCCTAAATGAAGGTGATGCCTTAATATTTTGCACATTTTAGTTTATGTTGAAATAATATTTTCTACAAAAACTACATAAAAAATATAGTTTAATATTGCTCAAATCGCCAGTTTTTGATCTTCAGGAATATTGATGATAAAATTTTTCCTCAATATAACAGGCCGAAACCTATGTAGCCCACCTAGCTTTATTTATGGGGTTTATGTCCCAGTTTGACAAAATACGGTGTTTACATTTGGTGATCTGAAGTCGACACAGTAGAAGTTAAACATGTTCTTAACAGACCTACACTTAATACTTTTATACTTTATAGAGATAGTGAATTGAGATGTGCAAATATTCAAACATGGATAGAATTAAAAATAAATGCCTAAGAATGGGAAGTAAGATTGGCCTGTAAATGTTCTAGTTACCTAAAGATTCCTCCTTTGTAGCATTGCCCTCAGGGACATCATTTCCATTCAGCTCCTGGTCTCACTGTATATTCCTCCTCTCCCTCATGCCTTTTCTTCTGCCTGACCCTGAAATGTTGGGTGGGGATAAAATTCTTCTCAGGCCCCTCTAAGCTCAAACTACCCTTCTTCTTTAGGCAGTGTCCGTATCATTGCTGCTTTTAACTGTCCCGCATGTGATGACAGTTCGCAAATCTGCATCTCCCATGCATATCTGGTCTCTGTTCAAGACCCGTGTGTCAAGTGGTCAATTTGACAAACTGGTCAATCGCAGTCAATTCAAAACCAAGTTTGTCTCCATCAGACCCTTTTTTGCTTGTGTTCCTTATTCCAGTGGGTGGTTTGATCATCACCACAGTCTCCCGTGACCTGAGACTTTTCCTCCCATGACCTGAGCCCTTTCCTCTGTTTGACTTGCTGCATTCATGTGGACACCATGTCATGTCGTCTACCTCTTTACCACTGGATTCATTTCTTCTTCGCCTCGCTGCTCCTGCCAAAGTGCAGACCATCATCTTCTCATGTGTGGGTTATTGGGACAGTCTTCTGGGTGTCTTTCTCTTTCAGTCTCTTCTCTCATCCTGTACTTTCCAGCCAGGTTGGGCTATCCAAAATGTGGTTCTGATTACATTACTCCTCTCTCTCTGTAAAATGCTTGTATGACTTCTTACTGCTTTAAATCAACCTCAAGACCTTTCTTAGCATGATACACAAAACCTTTTATGTCCTGGCTTCTGCCTCTTTGTCATTGCTATTTGATCTTCCTTCTTCCTTCCTGTCCCCATAGCAAGCTCCCACTTCACTCGTACAGTGGATTATTGTGCAGTACTTGTGGTTTCCTGTGGGAGGAATATTCTCATGTTGCTACACTTCTCTGTGCTTGGCACATGCCTCCTATCCTGACTCCCTTGACTGAAGGCTCTTCATTTTAAAGCAATTCAGATGTCCACTTTTGCAGAAAGGCTTACCTCTTCTCTGAATCTCGGTTAAGTATCTGTCTTGCGCCTTTTAAGCAATGTGCTCTCGACTTAGTTGTACACCACCTTTAGCTTCTCAAAGGCAGTCTTTTATTCATGTGCCCAGTACCTGGCACGTTGTAGGGGCCCATTAAATATAGGCAGGCTGACTGAATGTTTTCATGCTCACATATTGGAAATGAATAACAGTTTTTTAAAGACTTCGAGAGAGAGCGCATGCATGAGCAGGGGGAGGAGCAGAGAGAGAGGGACTACCAGACTCCCCACTGAGCGCAGAGCCTGATGGGGCTCCATCTCACGACCCTGAGATCATGACCTGAGCCGAAATCAAGAGTCAGATGCTTAAAACCCACTGAGCCACCCAGGCGCCCTGTGAATAGCATTTTTTAAGTTATTTTTTATTATTGAATTCTCACCCTTTTAAAGTTTATAATTCAATGGTTTTCAGTGTATTCACAGGGTTGTACAACCATTACCACTGTCTAATTCCAGAACATTTTCATCACCTTCAAAGGAAACCCTGTACCTATTAGCAATTGCTCCCTATTTTCTCCATCTTCCAGCCCTTTGCAACCACTAATCTACTTTGTCTCTGTGGATTTGCTTATTCTGGAAATCTCATATGAGTGGAATCATTCATTCAGCATGTGACCTTTTGTTTTTTTTTTTTTTTAAGATTTTATTTGTCATAGAGCGCGAGCATAAGCAGGGGGAGCGACAGACAGAGGGAGAAGCAGGCTCCCCGCTGAGCAATGATCCTGATGTGGGACTCGATCCCAGGACCCTGGGATCATGACTTGAGCCAAAGGCAGCCACTTAACCGACTGAGCCACCCAGGCATCCCAGACTTTTGTATTTTTTCACTTAGAATAGTATTTTCAAGGTTTGTGTGTGGCAGCATATATTGTACTTCAGTCCTTTTTACGACTTAATATTATGGACACACAGTTAATATGGACACACCCGTTTTGTTTATCCATTCATCAGTTGGTAGGAATTGGGGTTGTTTCTGTTTTTTGACTAGTATCAATAAGGCTGTAATGAACATTTGTTTGCAAGTTTTGCTGGGAACGTATGTTTTCATTTCTCTTGGGTGTATACGTGGGAGTGGAATTGCTAGGTCCTATGCTAACTATTTGAGAAACTTTTCCAAAGTGGCTGTACCACCTTACCTTCTTGCCATCAAGGTTGAGACTTCTACATTTTCCCCATCCTCATCAGTACTTGTTACTGTCTCTCTCTCTTTTTTTTTAAAGATTTTATTTATTTATTCATAAGAAACAGAGGCAGAGGGAGAAGCAGGCTCCCTGCTGAGCAGGGAGCCCGATGCGGGGCTCGATCCCAGGACCCTGGGATCATGACCTGAGCCGAAGGCAGACACTTAACCATCTGAGCCACCCAGGTGCCCACTGTCTGTCTCTTTGATGATAGTCTTCCTTTAGTGTATATAAAGTGGCATCTCATGGTGGTTTGGGTTTGTATCTTCCTAATGACTGATGATGAGTGTTGTTTCAAGTGCTTATTGGACATTTGTATATTTTTGTTGGAGAAATGTCTACTCAAAATTCTTTGCACAATAAAATTTTTTTTTTGTCTTTTGATGAGTTATAGGAGTTCTTGATATATTCTAAATACTAGACTTTCATCAGATACATGATTTGCAAAAGATGGTGAAGAATATTTTAACAAGTTTAATACTGATACATGCTACAACATGGATGAACGTTGAAAGCATTATGCTCAGTGAAAATGCCAAATGTTGCATAATTCCATCTATTTGAAATGTCTAGAATAGGCAAATCCATATGGATTGAAAGTAATTGCCAGGAGCTGGTGGAGGGGAGAATGGAGAACAACTATTAATGGATTACAAAATTTCTTTTGGGGATGATGAAAATGTTCTAGAATTAGATACTGGTGATGGTTGCACAATCTTGTGAGTAGACTCAAAACCATTAACTATGCAATTTAAATGGGTGAAGTTTATGGTTTGTGAATTATATCTTGATAAAGATTTAAAAAGGAACAAGGGTATGTTATGTTTTGAAATATTCAAGATTTGTACCACTTTTGAAGATAGGTGGAAAATTTGTTACTGGCCAGGGTGCCAGGCCTTTTATCATTGTCAAGAGAAGAGAGATTGTACTCTCTCTGCTGTTCTTGTCTATTTTTTTTTTTTTTTTTAATGTCAGTGGGGGAGCTATACTTTAAAAAGTACCTCTTTGCTTATGTGAAATTGAGACAACCATTTACTTTCAGATTTATTTATTTTTTAAAGATTTATTTTAGAGAGAGTGTGGGCAGGGGGGAGGGGCAGAGGGAAAGAGAGAGAGAATCCTCAAGCAGACTCCCCTCTGAGCACAGAGCCCACTGTGGGGCTCAATCCTAGGACTCTGAGATCATGACCTGAGCCGAAGTCAAGAGTCGGCTGCTTAACCGACTGGGCTACTTTCAGATTTAATTTCAGTTTTTTTTCATTAGTTGTGATAGGATCACTTATTAGATGCACTTTTTCGCTACCCCTATAAATGTCTTCATTTGGTTCAGATTAGGGACCCTGAGGTACTTATCTTAAAATCACATCTACAAGGAAAACCATGTTTGAGGTTGAGTGGGATGGAGGGTTAGATTTTTTATTATAGTTTGAGTAGTCTCAGAAGACTAACTGCTGCATTGAAATAATGTTGGTATATTATGGGATTTAAATTGAAAAAAAAAAAAACAAAACCTTTCTCCCCCAGATTTAATTTTCTCACCATTAAGCACTCCACATTTAGGATTCATCTTTATAATACCTGACTTTTTTTTTATACCTCAGATTTTTGTAGAATTTGATTTCCCTACGTGAAATTGCAGTGAAATGTGTCTCTGTACTTTCTAACATTGTCAATTAACTTTTTGTATTATAGAATAAAGGATCCTAAGTAGAGAGAAAAGTAACTTTCCTTAAAAAAATGGGAGTTTTGCGGGGAAAATTACTTATGGCCAGATGAAACGTAATAAATGTAATCACTCTAAGCTGTTAACGGTTTCAAGCTCTACCAGTACAGAATCAGTTAGTTCTATTGTGATGGCACTTCTGGTTCTTTGATTCTGATGGAGAATTCTAAGAGTAGCAATCTCCATTTTGTCTTGTGCTTATGAGCTTTCCTTCTCTACCCGTTTTCTCCCTATCATCGCTCTGCAATTTCCCTTCCTACCCTTCCTCACCCCCTGTTCCTTACCTCCAAACTAAAACTGAGAGAGTTTGTAAGATAACATTTTGTGATTTTTTTTGTTTGTTTTGTTTACAGCATAAGCTGTAACCATGACCACGGAAGTAGGCTCAGCATCTGAAGTGAAGAAGGAATCTGAGCCATTAGGAGCAGATGCCACCAAGGAGAAACCTAAAGAAGTAGCAGAAAATCAGCAGAATCAGTCCTCCGATCCAGAGGAGGAAAAAGGTTCCCAGTCATCTCCTACAGCTGAAAGCCAAAGTAGTCCACGCCGCCAGAAGAGAGAGAAGGATCCATCTGAGAGCAGGGGCATTTCTCGATTCATACCCCCGTGGCTTAAGAAACAGAAGTCCTATACCTTAGTAGCAGCTAAAGACGGAGGAGATAAAAAAGAGCCCGCCCAAGCTGTTGTGGAAGAGATTTTAGATCAAGAGCAATCTCTTCCTGAAGGAGAAAGGCAGGCCAAGGGCGATGCTGAAGAAACTGCTCAGGGAAAAGAGCAGGAGATGAAAGTTGATGTCAAGGAAGAGAAGCCCTCCGTGAGCTGTCCTGAGACACAGGTATGTTTGAGAAGGAATTGTCTGGAAATGAAAGCTTGGTGTTTGAACCACATACCAAAAAGGAGTTGTTTCTTTGGAATCCTGTCCAGATTTCTTGTATTCAGATACTATTTTGGCTTACTGTGTCTGGAATATGGGCCTGGGGTAGTCTGCCACAGCCTTCTCGTTACTCGTTTTTTAAATCTTTGTCAAAATAAGAAGGCCAAAAAATTAACTATGCAAACCATAAAAAAAAATTCATGTGTCTTCCTTTTAAGGTTTCAGATACTCTCCGAATCCTCTACTACTTCTCCATTTTAAATAGTATGGATTTTTATACCTTTGATTTGATGTAAGTGTTCAGTGAGTAGGAAGAAGTAGATTTGTAGGTGTGAACATTTTGGTTGCTCAATGAAGCCTAGGTTTTGCCATGGTGTGAAATTATAATTGGAAATTTTATTATTTAAAATGATATTTAAATTTTAGTTACCAGGACGTAGTTTCTTTTACTCATGTGATGCTGAAATTACCAAATTGGCAAAATGAGAAAATGGGCGGTGGATTGGGGGAAGGGCAATACAGGGAAATACCCTTTTTGGCAAAATCTTGAAGTCTTTAAAAATCTTAGGCTGACGGTGTTTATAACAATCACGATTCTTACTAAATACTTTCCTTTGAATACTTGGTCTTCTGCAGATTGGTTAACTTTAGTATGAACTTCCTTTTTTCCATTAACAGCCCGCTGAAGGGGTAAGTAAGGAGAGAGAAGAGAAGGCAAAGGAAATGAAGGAAGACAAGTCAGAAGAAGTAGCAAAGAGGGAGACCAAGGAAGTGCAGACCAATGAGCTAAAGGCAGAGAAGGCCTTCCAGAAAGCCAGCAAGAAGACCAAAACGGTCCAGTGCAAAGTGATGCTCCTAGATGGCACCGAGTACAGCTGTGACCTGGAGGTGAGACAGGGTGCCGCTGGAGAGCGGTCCTGATGCCTAGAATGCGAGCGGAAGTCGAAGCTGCCTTCCCTGGTGGGGTGGCACAGTGTGTATATTGTTGTGTCCCTATAAGCTAGCCTGTCAGTTTTGCTTTAAAAACCAAGAAAACCTGGAAGTGGGTCATTTCTATTACAGACAGTATTTCCTGACCCTTGGGGGGGGGTGGCAGGGAAGGGGGGGCTTGGCTAGTTTGCCCGGGTCATGTGGATTGGCAGGTGTTTGTTCTGAATGGGCATTCAATAGTTGAACTATTACCCTTGTCTGTAAGGCATTCACTTGAGGAGAACCAGTAGTGCTAGGTTGATTATTCCAAGAGCCATGCTAATTTCAGCACTTTAACCCTACCTAAGTGGTTTTTTTTTTAATCCTGAGTCAGATACCGACTTAAACTCGAGCTCATTTTTTTAGTTTCATTTAATTAAAAAACACTTATGATTTACAAGGCATATAATTCATTAGTGTGGATGTGACCAAAACCAATATAATTTTTTAAAGCATCTCGTGCCTTATAATTTTGTCAGAAGAGCTTGTTGCTTTTCATAGCTAAGTTACTTTATTTGCAAGAACATATGCTAGTAGTTGATGTTCACTGAAGAACTGTGTCAGCTACTTTGGATGGATGATTTCACATAACACTTGTGAGACTCTGTATGAGGTAGGTATTTAGGTATGCTTGTGGGTATTCCCATTGTTACAGTGGGCAATGTGAGGCTTAGAGAGTTTACATAACTTGCCCAGACTTTCCCAGCTAGCTAGTGGGTGAGCCAGAATTCCAGACTTGGCAGTTTGACTCCGGACGTCATGAACCTGACCACCAAACTACCCTGTTTCATTTGCTACGTGTGGGACCTCTTTTGTTCACTTAAAATATGGTCTCTAAATAATAGTCTTTTTTGAGGGGAAGAGGGGTCTTCTCATCTATTTAAATATTAAAATTACTTTTTCTTCATTCCTTGCATTCTTGCTTATTAAAAATAGAAGTTATACTTTACAATGAAAGCATTCATTCAGCTTGGTGAAATAGACCTATCTAGTTGAACAGTAGTTTATATTTAAACATGTATTAGAGTACAAGGTTGGAGGGTGCTAAGATGAATGACTCCTAGTCCTTGCCTTTATCTATTTTACTCGTTTTAGTTATAATTATTCTGATATTTCAGTTATTTCAAGAACAGGAGTGGAGAAAGAGGATTAAAAATCCTTAAAGCTCTGAGAGAGACAGGGAGGGGTCGGGGGTGGGGGGGAGACCGACTGACATTGTGTGTTTGGGGTTGGGCGGGGACAGCAAGGAAAACAATGGAATGCTGGTCTGAACTTGACTCAGTTACACTTGACCACATGTCCCTTGTTTCTCCTACCTATCCTAGAAGTTAGGGTGTCTAGAATATGAGAACCAGCTTGATGATAACTTGACCTTGAGCCAGAAACCAACTTCATCTATAGAATATAAGATTGCTTAGATAATTCAGAAGGTCCCTGTTATCTCTGAATCTCTTTGTATCACCAAACCTCAAGATTTACCAGTGTGCTTTATGGTTTAAATCTATTTTTGTGGTCTTTTAAAGTCACGATGTATGTAAAAACTACAAAAATCTAGAAAATAATTGACAGTTGTATATTCACCATAAAAATTTTCATCAGATGTTCCCATGTTGCCATGTGTTTCAGATTTTTTTTTTTTTTTTTAAAGAACTAAAACCTTGAAGACTTGGCTAAAGTCTCCTTTGCACCCCTCCTCTCTTGCTCTGTATGTCCCTTTTTACAGCATGTAAATCTACTATGTTTAGCTACTGTCTAGCTTACTGTGAATGACTAAACCAGTTTCTCCATTCCTCTCCAGAGGCTCCATTTCTTTATGTAGTGTAACAATCAGTGCTTCAGTGAACATAATCATACACCTTGCCTTGTTTACTCATGCAACAGTTTGTTCAGGGTAGACACTTCATAGTGGAATTTGGACGTTGATAGGATGCAGTTTTACTTCCTCAGATTTCCCCGACACTGCAAACTGATCCCCAAAGTGGTTGTGCCAATTTAAATTCCAGCGAATAACCACCAAGGTGAATTTTTCAACATTGTCTCTACTTATTCGTGATGATTTGCATTCATTTTGTATTTTTTAATCTAGGGTTTTTGCATATGTTACCTTTAATTTTCTTCTATCCACTTTATGAGATTTCATGACCTACTTTATAAGCCTCATAAAGTTGCGTCCCTTTTAATATTCTCTGGAAAATTTGGATAAGTGAGGGATTATCTGTTCTTTGGAGATCTGGTAGAACTTGCCTGTAAAACTATCTTGGTGTGGTGAAAAGAGGAGAGTTGGAGAGTAGGTTTTGTTGTTTTTGGTTTTTTTTGTTGTTTATTTTAAATCATTGATTCGATTTCCTTATAGTGTTTTTTCTTGAGTCAGTTTTAGTCATTCAAATTTTTGGTCGTAACTGTCCATTTCATCTAATTTGATAAATCTGCTGGCATGAAGTTTTTCATAGCATTGTCGTCTTGTGCATTCAATTTTTATTCCATTTTTTATTTCTAGTGTTATTTGCCTTCCCCCCCATCCATTCTTCCTATAGATTTACCATTTTAATTTTTTTTTTTCAAAGAAACAACTTGGGTTTATTGTTTCTGTATTTTCTTTTCTACTTTGTAGAATTTTTTTTTTCCTTTTGCTCTTTATTTTTTCTTTGGGATTACCCTGCTGTTTTTCTAATTTCTTGAGTTGAATATTAAATATACAAGTGCTTGGCTCTAGTTTTCCCTTCAAGTATCTCTTGTTGAAAGCACAAATTTTGAACATAGGGCTTTTCATTGCCACTCAATTCTTAATATTTTTGCATCCCGTTATGGGTCTTTTTTTTCCTTTTATTTATTTTTTTAAAATTTAAATTCAATTAATTAACCTATAATGTATTATTAGTTTCAGATGTAGAGTTCAGTGATTCATCAGTCTTATATAATACCCAGTGCTTATTACATCACGTGACCTCCTTAATGTCATTTTTGACCACTAAAGTTTTTCTAAGTGTGTTTTTAGATTTCCGAAGTATGTGTGTGTGTGAATATATGTGTGTATGTCTTGTGGGAAGAATCTTCAGATTCCCTGTTTTATTACAGTTTGGTCTGGTGTTCAGATCTGTCCTCTTGATCAGTCTTATTAATTATGTGGCTCATGTTGTTTATCTCTATTAATTGTTTAACTGCTTAGTTTATCAGCTAATATGAGAGGTGTGTTGAGATCTCTCCCTATAATTATTGGTTTGATAATTTCTCTTCATATTTCTGTAAGATTATGCTTTATAAAATTTGAGGCTAGATTATTAGATGCCTACATGGACAAAATTTTACCCTTTTTACCATCATATAGTACCTTAAAATTTATTTTGACATCAATATTACTGCTCTGGCTTTATTTTGGTTAGGATTTGCCTGGACTTTTTCAATTTCTTTGGTTTTAGGTATTGTGCCCTTGTATTTTGAAGAGACATGTTTTTTAATCCCCTTTGAGAATTTAGTCTTTTTTTTTTTTTTTTAAGAATTTATTTGAGAGAGAGGGAGAGAGCACAAGCAGGGGGAGCAGTGGAGGGAGAGAGAGAAAAACAGGTTCCCCACTGACCAGGGAACCCTATGCATGGCTCAATCCCAGGACCCTGGGATCATGACCTGAGCCCAAGGCAGAAGCTTAACTGACTGAGCCACCCAGGTGCCCTGAGAGTTTAGTCTTTTAACTGGTGAGTTTAGGCTAGCTATTTTATATGATAACTGATATGTGGCCATATTCTGCCATCTAATTTTGATTTGTCTGGTATTTTTCTTTGTTTATTGCTACTCTTTCTAGGAATATTTAAGTGTTTGATAGACACAGTTGACTTAATAAAGTCTGATATTAATCATTGTGCCTACCCGCTTTTTTCCCATCTGTTTAGCACTCATTTATTAGATGTCAGATCTCATTTTGGAATGGTACAAAATAACATTCTTATCTGTATGACTATTCCCTCTTCTATGACTTTGCTACTCATGGGGAATGAAGTTGTTGGGTTGCTTGGAGCAGAGTTGAGAAAGAATGCAAAGTTAAACGCAGCAGAGTTTGCAATTAACCAAAGTTAAATTCACTGAGACTTAAATTGGTTGTAAAAGCATAGGATCTTTATTTTTATGACTATATTAATGTACAGTTGTCTTTTCATTTAAATGATTACTTAAAATATCATTAAAAATGAACTTTTGAGAATGATAAATTTGAAATTAGTGTATAGCATGTATGTGTTGAGTAAACTTTTTTCTCCTTTTAAGTACAAAGAAAAAACGAAATGTTGAGTAGCCTTCAGTGATGTGATCCCAAAGCAGATTTCAGGTACCAGCGTTTCACTAGAATTCTAAGCAGTGTGACTTTATATCTGACCATAAGCCATAATTCATCAGTGTCATAGTAGCTCTTCTAACAATGCACATGTTTTAAGTTGTATTTCCTATTTTGGTTGATTCTCTTTTATCCAGTGCTTCTTCCCATTTTGGTTCTCTGGTTGCTTGCTTAGTATCATTAGTATGAGTCTGATACGCATCAGACCTGCTGTTACTTCCTCTTCAGGAGCAGAGCGCAGAGGACAGCCATCACGTGGTTTGAGTGCTCTCGTGTTTCCCGTTCCAGCATTGACCTTAGACAGAGGGTGATGTGCTGATGCTGCTTATCTGTAGTTCCGCAGCTCTACACCAGAAATCAGTGTCTAAGGACTACTTGGGGAAGTATGTTGTGGGAAACTGTAGCTATTGATGAACTTGCAAGCACTCAAGGAAGATGACTACAGTGTGGGACATAAATACTTTCACTTTATTTGGTTTGGGAGATTAGGTTTGTTTCCATCTGTTCATTGTCATTAAAGATTCTATCGTGACTTTTTAGATGCTGGTTATTCTTTTCTTTTTGTATGCGCATGTGTCTCATTTTCAGTTAGACCTTTAGATTATAGCATCCCCGCTGAAGAGGGCCTGATTGTCTTGACTTCTAGGGCACCTACAACAGTGGAGGGAAGCATGGTCTGTACAGGAGTCTCAAGGAGTTGGAATGACCTAACTTAGAGACCTTATAGAGTCAGATGAAGTTCTAGAGGGCATTCAAATGCCAGGATGGGAGGATTCAAGCTGATCTATAGAGCAAAATTTGCTGGGGAGACACAGAAGAGGTTGTAAAGTCATTGGGACAAAGGATCCAGCAAGGTCAAGAGTGCTATTTAGATTTTAGATTCTAGAGCACAGTAGGCAGCTGTGTGGCCACAGGAATTGAAGGGGGACTTTTTTTTTTTTTTAAAGATTTTATTTATTTCACAGAGAGAGACAGTGAGAGAGGGAACACAAGCAGGGGGGGTGGGAGAGGGAGAAGCAGGCTGTCCGCCGAGCAGGGAGCCCGATGTGGGGCTCAATCCCAGGACCCTGGGATCATGACCTGAGCTGAAGGCAGACGCTTAACCACTAAGCCACCCAGGCGCCCCAGAAGGGGGACTTTTTTATTCACTACATTTAAGATGCATATCAGTGGTCTTTATAGATAGGATTTCATCAGTGTGATTCGAGCATTGGGAAAGTTAGACAGTTTCCTGTTTGTGGTACCTGTCAGTACCTTTAGTCAGCAGAAGTACCCTGTTTAAGGCATTTCATGCAAATGTTACTGTACTAACTGAATAATTTTTCAGTTAGTTTTATTATTATTGTTTGGTGTCCTAACATCATCTGCTTCTCCAATTACTCCTTTAAAATAGGTAGCTATTTTTTTTATTATTGTTTGGTGTCCTAACATCATCTGTTTCTCCAATTACTTCTTTAAAATAGGTAGCTGAATCTCCATATGTCCATCTATATCCCTATATTCCTTGTTCGGTTCATTTTAGGCTTGTTTCCTCATTTTTTTCTCCTGTGGGCCATCTGAGCCTATTCTTTCTTGAACCTCAGGAATTAAATGAATAAGATTGCTCAGGGAACCAAGGCAGCACTATTTCAAAAAGTAATTATCATCTTTCGAGTCTGCATTCTTTTGAGGTAACAGTATATGTTGTTAAGAGTGGATAAAAATGCCTCACAAGTACAGTATTTGTGAGCATAAATATTGGATAAGAGGGCATTTTTAGAGAATGATTATAGTTACATGAAAAAACAATATGGAAGTGGCTTGACAGTAATTAATGTTATTTTTGGCTTATGTAACAATAAGCTTATTGCTAAGCCATGCATTAATTTTGACCCAAGGCCTAGTCTGTGTGCATTTGTTCCAAATCTTTGTGTGAAGTATTTTTTCATTGTATTTGGTGAAAATTACAATTTATATTTTATACTGGTTTATCATCTATTGATAATAAACGTTCTCAAATATTTTTTTGGAAACTCTTGAGGATTATATATATATTTTAAAGATTTTATTTATTTATTTGACAGAGAGAGACACAGTGAGAGAGGGAACACAAGCAGGGGAGAGTGGGAGAGGGAGAAGCTGACTCCTCACTGAGCAGGGAGCCTGATGTGGGGCTCGATCCCAGGACCTTGGGATCATGACCTGAGCCAAAGGCAGATGCTTAACGACTGAGCCACCCAGGCGGCCCTTGAGGATTATATTTTTTAATGAAGAAACTATAATTTCTATTCTTTGATAACATCTGTTTTTATCTTATAGGGATATTTAATGGTATGCGACAAGCTCCTTTAATACCGGAAATTGAATGGAAAGAATTCTAGGGAGTCTCCTGGGCTCTGCATGCATGTTCCAGAGACTCAGCTATAGGACTCTTGTGATCCTGCTGCTGATCATTTCTACGTTCAGTGTGTTCAAACAGCGGGGCTCTTTCCTCTCAGGAAAAAATACAGTAAGATTTAGTTGAAGCCGTGGATATAAAGTCAGGAGACCTATGTTTCCTTTTCTTTTGACTCTGGATGTCTTGGGGGCAGTCACTTCCTCTTTTCTATCCTCAGATTGCAAAGTAAGAATGAGAATACTTGCTTCCTCTGTTTCTGTGATTGCGCTGGTTTTACTACAGCTGATGAGTCTGTATATCTTTTGAGCCTGAAAATAAATGTGAAAGTTCCTGCAAGACTTTGGGAGCAAAAGTGAATGTGCATTCTGAGCTAGAGTTGCTCACATTTTCCTCTGGCATCTGAAAGTCGTTCCCACGTTTGATTTTAGTCTGAGAATTGAGGGCATTGTTTCTGCCCACACAGGAATGCCAGTACCAGTTTTTCCTTAGCACTGTGAAAAAGGCAATCAGAATGTAGGCTCTTCTCGTCAGTGTTCTGATGATAAAAGAAAGTATCAGAAAGTAGAATGTGTCAAGGTTGATTTTTCTTGTGTAGAGGACTGGTCTCAGAAGTCCAATTTGACATCATCGCTTTTGAGTGGGTGTTATTTACTTGATTGCTTATTCTGCTTTCACTCTCCAAGGTGGTTTTTCAGACCTCTGGCACTGACCCTTACTAGGTTTATTAGTTAAATAGTTTTAACTATCTACATACTCCTGGAGGATCTAGAAGTTGTCTCACTCTATACACTCCCATAAAATGGTGTTAGATTCAAATATGGATTAGGAACTTGGAACAATTTAATTGGCACATATTATGTGCAATATAAAATCCCAACAGCATAGGGGCAGGTGGAATGCTGCTGGCTGTCTATCCAACTATCGCTTTAGCTTAAAAAATTTAAGATGATAATTCTGTCCAATAACTTGTATTGACTAAGTGGCAAGAGGCTGCCATACCACGTGAGTGGTTGAATACTTGGTCCAGCTTGAAGAACACTAGGGAGTCACAGGAGCAGGGCAGAGCATGGCCTATTTATCATGCCCCTCTTTAGCTGGGTGTTCAGGACTCTCTCAGGAATGACCTCAGACTGTCTTTTGAACTCCATCACTAGTGGATTTTCCAAGTTTCCCCCTGCCAGCCTAATCGGTCTTCCAATTAGGCACCTCCTCAATTATCTTTTCTTCAAGTTTCTGATCAGAACATCTCTGCATTGTGATTGCCTCTCTAGCCACATGATTTCTCACTATGGTGTCATGTCCAACTCTGTCTTCCTGTGAACTTGTTTGCACCATTAACTTGTCAGTCAGTCATTCACTGGCTTCTGAAAGAATCACTTGTATTGTGTTGAAAAACTGGTAAACTCTTGTATTGTTGTTTGATTTTTCTCCTGTTATTTCTTCACCTGGATTGTTAGTTCCTTGAGAAAAGGACCTTTCTTCTCTCTCCCCATGGGGCATTAACACTGGACTTTATACACTACTCATAGAACGTAATTGTTGCTTTATTTTTTCTCTACTTTCTTGTATATGTATACAATTTTCATCCTTCTTATCTAAGCCAAGTGATCACACTTCCTTATTTATGTTCCCAATTTTTCTCTCCACCCTCCAATTAGAAAAGATTTGGGTGTGCGTATAAATATGTGTATCCTCCCTGCTCCCCCCACCCCCCCACCCCTTATTGCTACTTCTGTCTACCACTGCCCTGCTTTTTAAATACTTAGAAACAGCAGGCTAACTTCTAATAGAAACACTTCAAGGGCTTGAATGAATGAAAACAATTAAGTTCGTGTAAAAGGCTGTGAAACCGCTAGGGGAGAGCCGGGCAGAGGCAGGTGAGGTGTGGCCCTGGCCCTGTAGAAGCTCAGGACCTGTCCAGGATGTCAGACTGCCAGAGCAGAGGAGTGCTTTCACTTACATGGGAGCAGCCGTGGGACGTGGCTTGCTGGCCGAGGGTAGGCTGGGCGTGAAGGGCATATAATGAATACCTTATTCCCTGCCTCTCTTTACCAGTGCTGCTCTTAGGCACACGGTTCTCATTTCCAGGCAGGCAAGAATGCTATCACATGCTTTATCCTTTCTTTCTCCCTTACTTTTGCTTTCAAAAGCTGGGGGTTGCCCTTGTGTCAGTGGTATTTTGAAAGCATTAAATGTGACACTGGAAAGTAACTTCTCACCCTGAGTGACCATCTTCACATCATTTTGAAGGCAACCTCCTTCTCTTCCTGGCCCTTTCTCACACATGCCGCTGGGCAAAGCTAACTCCTTGGTCATTTACCACTTAATACCAGGTAATACGTTTTCACTCTAACCTGAGGGAGGTGGTAATTCCTAATTTCCAAATAAGGAAAATTATTTGAAGGTTTACTAGTAAGATTAGAAATGCTGGGGAAGGTCATTTTCAGAATAAGGTTTGTACTTTAAAATCTGTTCTGATACATTTTTCTCATTCACTAAAATATATGGGCATTAAAAAATTTTAGCTCCTTGGGGCAGCTGGGTGGCTCAGTCAGGTAAGCATCTGATCTTGATTTCGGCTCAGGTCATGATCACAGAGTCGAGAGACTGAGCCCCATGTTGGGCTCCGTGCTCAGCAGGAAGTCTCCATGAGATCCACCCCTCCCCCCGCCCCCCCGACACTCTGTCTCTCTCTCAGAAAAATTTTTTTTTAGTTCCTTGGCAGGATTCATCAAATGAAGAAATGCAATGTTATTTCTCTCAGCCAATAAAAAACATAAAAAATCTTTTAACGCACTATTCAGAATCCCTCTGTTTTTGTTACTCTTATTTTTAGTTACCTTTCTTTATTCTGAGGAAATTAAAGATGAGGTACCTGACTTGTATTTCTCAACTGTAGAAATTTTGTTGAATATTCCCCTCCCTGATCCCATCTCCTTGTTGCCCCTCCCCCTCCAGATTCCTATGGAGGTGTGTGTAGAGCTTGAAGGGGGTCAGGGATTTGGGAATCCCTGTGTTTATTTCACAAATGATGGGGCCATTCACTTCATCCTGTCCCTTCTACAGCAGGATACATACTCTGGTCCAGTAAGAACATGGACAGAATGTATCATTAATATTAGTATTTACAGTACCATATATTATAGTATACTAACATTTGGATCTTAAAGGGTTTGAATTCAATATAACATCATAAAATCTGGTGTATAAAAAGCACCAGATTAACTCAGAAAAAATTTCTTCATGCAAGGTAGCTAAATGAGTCAAGCATTGATAAAGGATCTGTCAGATTGCTGTTTTTATGATTTGTTTCATTATGTTCCGCAACAGAGTTATACATGGACTCTGACAGAAAAGTTATGAGGAGTATTACTTTTAACTTTTTTTTTTTAAACTCTCATATTCTTCAGAGGCACCTCCAGACAAAAGCTCCATTCTGCTTATTCATGGCATCTCCCAACTGCATTTCATTTATGGAATATGCCATTTTAACCTGTTTTGAGGTTGAGTCTGATTTTGTGTATCCCCTAGTTATTTACTTAGGAAAATTCATTCAAATTTTATGATCTGTTTGTCATATTGATCTCTTTTCATATTTCTGTCAGCAGCAATTTAAAGTGAATCAAATAAGAATGCTCTACTAAGCTATTCTTGTGTAGCACAGAAAGCCTATGTGAATCAAATGTCAAAATACATTCTAAGCAAATATTTGCAGAGAATGTGCTAGCCTACAGAAGTTGCTGCTTCTGGTTTTTGAAATAAGTCCTAGTGGACATGGTACTGAGCAACATTTAAAAGAAGATACTTAAAAAAATTTTGGTTCGTTCATCTGGCTAGAAGTTTGATACCGGCCTCTATTTATCTAACAGTTTTAGTCACTTTTAAAGAGATTATACTTTTTCATAGATTTATGCCAACTCCTGCTATTTACAGTGAATAATAGAAAAAGTTAGACAAAAAGTTGTATTTTCATTTCTTAGGAATTATTTTAATGCCTGGATTGCTGATATCCCTTCATGATGGTATGTCATTTTTAAGAAAATAGGAAGTTAAGAAAGTCATATTTGCACAGTATTTTGCAAATTTGGTTTTTTGTTTTTTGTTTTTTTTAAGATTTTATTTATTTGAGAGAGAGAGAATGAGAGAGAGCAAGCACATGAGAGGGGGGAGGGCCAGAGGGAGAAGCAGACTCCCTGCCGAGCAGGGAGCCCGATGCGGGACTCGATCCAGGGACTCCAGGATCACGACCTGAGCCGAAGGCAGTCGCTTAACCAACGGAGCCACCCAGGCGCCCATTGCAAATTTGGTTTTAAAAATCATATTCAGTTACATATATCTTGTGTGTTCAGAAATAATTTTTATCCCCAAATATTGATTTGGTTCCTACTTTTGCTGAGAAGATAAAAATTGAAGATACTATTTTTCCTCTCAAGCTGCTTATGAATTTTACTTTCAAGGGTAAACTATACATACGAAGCCAAGAGTACGATCTGAACGTAATTGATAAAGTACTGTTTAGGGGTTAGATAAATAACAGAAGTATCACATCATGGACTAAAATTGGCAACTCTTCACTGGGGAGAAAGGAACTCCTCCTAGATTTTGAAGAATGAAATATTTAGGAAAACCCAGCAACACCTAGCCCATTACATTTTTTATTTACAAATGGCTCTATAGTAATATCCAAGCAGAAATAGGGGGTTATAAGAATAGATTTTAATGCCGACTTCCTCCTTGGTCAGGGATAGCTTGATAGTAAACCTTGGTTGGGAGCAAGCCAGTGTTGCTAGTTTTGACTCAGGCTTTTCTTGGCTTGGCTCTAACTAGAAATCCTCCCATTTTACAATTCAGTGTATCATTGGGGTCACTTCTGCTAAACATCACGGAAGAGGTGGGCTCGGAGAGGTTGTGAAGAAAACATGAAACATAAATGCATGGACTTGATCTCCCAGCCTTTTTCAATCTGCTTTCCAAAATTTCATTGGCACAGATTCTGTTCTTTTTTTCCCCACCCCCATCTCAGGGTGGGGAAAAAAAATGAATATATGCATGTGTGCTCTTACATCATTTTCTATTCTAACTAGCTTCCAGATGGAGCAGAAGTAAATGGGTTATGTTTAATCTACCGTCTTTAATTGGCAGTCCACTTTCTACTTAAGAAAATTTGAGCAATGAGCACATTTGAACTCTAGGATGAAGTGAGGTAGGCCATCCTCCTCAATATAGCACATATCCTAGCTGTCAGGAGGCTCTTGGGTTCTCTTGCCATAGAAAGACTTTTACTTGGTTGTGGTAGCTTTAGCAGCGTCTGTTTTGATATTTTGTTCATTATTTTCTCACAGATGCTTGTTGTTAGTTTATTTTCTTGTCTCATTATTTCCTGCAGGTGTCTGGATAATCCGTTTTATTCTGCATGTGGAGGTGGGTCATAGGAAATGGAAGGATGGGAAGGCTATTCTACTGAAAATGTTTTACTGGTTTTTGTAATAGGTGTAATTCATTTCTTAATTCATTTGATTTGGGTCATTATCTGTTACCTAAAGGTATGGTTTTGTTCACCAAGCGTTTGTGGACCAAGCATTGGTGATCCTGCTGAGGAGTAGTGGGTCTCCTGGTTAGAGCCTGTGCAGCAGAGGGTAAAGGCTGCCTACTGGGGTTCAGGCTGGATTTCAGGCTGCTTTCCAATAGGAAGAAGCTGTTCTGGATGTGGTGGTTTGGGAAAGTATCCAATGTTAACATTTCTATAAAGCTTTCTTCCCCCTAAGATTGATTTATTTATTTTAGAGAGGGGAGAGAGGGGCCAAAGGAGAGGGGGAGAGAGAGAATCTCCAGCAGAAACCCTGCTGAGGGAGGAGCCCGAAGCAGGGCTCGATCTCACGACCCTGAGATCAGGATCTGAGCCAAAACCAGGAGTCAGACACTTAACAGACTGAGCCACCCAGGTGCCCCTCTATAAAGCTTTTTAATTTGTGGAATTTTATCTCATTTTCCCCACAGAACTTGATGGAGGGAGGGTGAGCTGTTATAGACCAAGCTCTGTGTTGGTATAGTAGTTCTCAAATTTAAACTTAAAGTTCGCTTCATTTCAACATTTTGAAATCTGGATATATCTTGCAATATATGTCAAAAGAAACTTAGATTACTGTTTTCCCCCTGCCTTGCTGAAGTCTTTCATAATTTTGTAGAGTTGGTAATAATATTTGAAGTTTGCAGAGTAAGCTCACAGTGTTGACCAGTAGGATGCCGCAGGGGCTGGGGGGCTTCAACAAGATAGGACATGGGAGAGCATTGTGTAGGGTCTGGTTTGGGGCATACATGCATACATTAATTCTTTATTCACTGTGCCCAAGGCAGTCAGGGAGAAGACAGTTGGCCCTTGCTGATCAGCCCTATGAACAGAATCATTAGAATGCCAGGAAGTGATTTACAGTTAAAGATAACTGCCAGGAAGAATGAAATGTGTACAGGTGATTGGTCAACTGATTCTCTTCTTCATAATAAAGTCCTTGAATGATGCCAGGTGATAATCCTAAAATATCTTTGTGAGCATGAAATTCAGAGCAAGGGGTATTACATCAACATGGTAACTGGTGTCTTCAACCCACTTGTAGCTTGATCCAAAGCCACTGTTGGAGGGTGAATACATCTGCCAAGGTCAAGAATAATTATGCTTTTAGGCCAAGTATCCTTCATCCAAGTGATACTGATATATTCTCACTTTTTGTTATTCCCACTCCTTCCCCTCCAAGAAGCCCATTTGGGTCTGTACACACACACACACACACACACACACACACACACACACACACACACA
>NC_058410.1:33263457-33264205 GCF_002201575.2 Neomonachus schauinslandi
AAAAAAAAAAAAAAAAAAAAAAAAAAAAAAAAGAATTTCAAAACAGTGACAGCAAAGCATTGAACCAAGCATGGGCCCCGTCTAAGCCCCGGACAGTGTGGGACTGCATAGGGTGCCCAGGAAGCCAGCCCTGATTCCAGACTGGTGATGGACTATCCAGATTTGTCCAGGATGGAGGTGTTTCCTAGGGCATAGGACTACCAGTGCTAAAAACAGAAAAGTCCTGGACAAACTGAGACAACTAGTTACCCCAGCACTGTGATACCACATCACATTGCTGGGTCTTGGAGATCTTGAGAGATCTACAGATTTTCAGACTTTTGTCAGAAAATGTCTATTCAGTGAATCTTTCCTGAGAAGAAGCTACATGGCTCTCTGAAGGGTGGGCCATCAGGTATTATGGAAAATAGAATGGTGCTTTTAGATCAGATTAACAATGAAAATACATATGCTGGGGAAAGAAAAAGAAAATACAGCTGGGAAACATTCAGTTTTGTCTGTTTACAGTTCTAAACATTCTCTCAGATACCTTTTTACCTACCTCTCCTATTCCTCCATGGCCCAGTCCCATTTCTATGTGTCTGACGACTTCTCCTCCTCCTCCTTCTCCTCCTCCTTCTTCTTCTTTCCCCTTCTTCTTCTTCTTCCTCTTCCTCTTCTTCTTCTTCTCTTTCTTCTTCTTCTTCTTCTTCTTCTTCTTCTTCTTCTTCTTCTTCTTCTTCTTCTTCTTCTTCTTCTTCTTCTTCTT
>NC_058410.1:33264215-33289028 GCF_002201575.2 Neomonachus schauinslandi
TTCTTCTTCTTCTTCTTCTTCTTCTTCTTCTTCTTCTTCTTCTTCTTTCTTCTTTCTTCTTTTTTAAGCTTCAACACGTAAATGAAATCATGCAGTGTCTGTCTTTGTCTGGCTTATTTCACTTAGCGTCGTTCTCTTAAGGTCCATCCATGTTGTCAAAAATGGCAAGATTTCCTGCTTTCTCATGGCTGAATAGTATTTCATTGTATATATATTTGACAATGGATAGACACTTGGGCTGCTTCCATATCTTGGCTATTGTGAATAATACTGTAATGAACTTGGGATATTTCTTTCATATTTTGTTTTCATTTCCTTTGGATATACAGTCAGTAGTGGGATTGCTGGATCATACGGTAATTCTATGTTTAATTTTTTGAGGAACCTCCGTACTGTTTTCCACAGTGATTGTACCAATTTACAATCCCATCAACAGTACACAAGGGTTCCTGTCTCCACATCCCACCAACACTCATTATCTCTTAGCTTTTTGATGACAAAGTCTGAGGATCTAATATAAAACATGGCAACTATAGTTGATAACTGTATTGTATAATTGAAATTTGCTAAGAGAGTAGAACTTAAATGTTCTCTCTCTCTCTCACACACACACACAAAAGATAAATATGTGAATGATGGATGTGTTAATTAACTAGAGGCGGAGTCTTTCACAATGCACACTTTACATATCTTATAATTTATTTGTTAATTATACCTCTAATAAAGTGGAAATTAAAAAAAAAAAAGGATCTCCCACATTCTATCCCAGAGGGGATCTATGACTCAGAGCATTTCATGCTGTTTGACAAAGTAATCTTAAATGAAAAAAAAAATCGTGCCAGTTTCCAGTGGATGAAAAAATATTGATATAGTGCTCTTATCATCCTTGAAAGAGCTGTCATCTCCAGAAAATTTCCTCCTTTCATACATATGATTGAAGAGGCTGGGTTTATTTGCATGCCAAAGAATCCATTTTTTAACACCTGCAAAATGTATTCACTAACTCATAGATACGGCTCACATTTGCACAGGTGAAACCATAATGTCTCAGCTGTCTTTATGCCTCAGGGGAAAATTAACGTTTAAAACGGCTCCAGGACCTTCACATAGGATGTTCTTATGTTCTTTCTGCCTGGAATGCTCTTCCCCCACTCTTTCTCTGGAAAACAAACAAACAAACAAGAAAAAACACAAACACCTAGTCATCCTTTAGATCTCAGCCTTATGTTACTTTTCTGACTCTTCAAACTAAATTAGGCATCACCCTGCCCCAGTTTTACTTTTCAGAATGCCCTGTTTCCATCTGTCACAACATCCATCCCAGTTCCTAAATACAATGTTGTTTGTGTGTTACCTTGGGTAATGTCCAAGGGCATAACCTCTGTGAGGATAGCAATCCTGTGGTCTTGGTGGACTGCTCTCTCCCCTGGACTCAGCACAGTGCCAAGTGCATGGAGGCACTCATTATGTATTTGCTGATTGAATAAAGGAATGAAAAATCAAAATGATCAAAGATATGTGCTCCAGGAGAACCATGCAAGTTTCTACAGGATTTACTGTAGATACTTCCTATTACCCATGATGCTTTCCTGGGACAGTGGTGCTTAATTCAAAAGGCATTAACTTTTAAATTCTAAGAAGGTCACTGGATTAAAAAGCTATATTTTATTTCTACAAAAATGTCATAAAATACTTAATGAAAAACACACTGAAAAAAATATTTATTGCCTGCTCGTTGTATTTTAATGACAGGTTAGGGGATTCCTTGACCTTCTACCCAGTCACACTGAGGGGTGCAGGTATGGATTGCCAAGACAAGATTAAGCTTCAGTCCTTTGGAAGCCAGATTTGAGTGTCCTAGTTGACCACTTAGTGCATATGACTTGGATGCTATAAAAAGCCAGCTTGGTTCCTGCATTTATGAAAAGATGATAACCAGGTCATTGCGAGGGTGACAATCAGCTCTTTCAAGAGGGATCTTTCTACATTAGGTCATCTGGGTGCTCCTTTGTAGGAGAATCAGTGAACACAATGTCATGCTTGACAGGACCAAGGGAAAGCATGGCTTTGTTTTTTAACTGTTTATTTGAAAACAAGCTCAGGCTGTGTTAGCAGAAACTCAGATCATAGGTGATAACAGTCCTGCTGTATTCAATATCGACGATATAACACTTGAAAAGTTGCTTTTAATTATTTAGTTGGATGTACTCCTCTTTAAGGTAGAAATTCATAAACTAGAGTTCTCCCTGAAGAGAGAAATCTGGATGTTTGGTGAGGTGACAGGTCAGAACCAAGGACACAGGGTAGTTATATTCACATGTGGTGCCTTGAGAGCAGAACTGGACCTAGGCTTCTATCAGAGCAAGGCATACTTGTGTCATTTTAACAAGGTCCTTTTTAACTGGAAGAGCTGTTCTGCAATGCAACAAGAGCCTTTATGGAAGCAGTGAGTCCCCCATCAAAGAAAATGTCCAAATAGAGTCTGGATGACCTTATAGGAAGGATGATTGTCATGGGGAGGAATTTCATTTACATTTAATTTCATTCCTTTCAATTCTAATGGTATTCTAAAATTCCAAGATCCATATGAGTACCAGGTATATAGATTTTTAAAAAAGAAGATGGTGGTAATCATCAGCTTCTCAAGCATCTTCCATCAAAGCAAATTTCAGAGTCCCCACTTTCTGTTTCCTTCCCTTCACGGCTAAATCACTTGTAAGAGTTGACCACACTTCCTACTACCTCCACATTTTACCTTCCTACCCACCACATCTCAACCTGCCAATGTCTGACTTTTGTCTCCACTACACTATTTGCAATGTGTTTCATTAAGGTCACCAATCACCGCGTTACCAATAAATGCACTGAAACTTCTGAGTCATTATAACACTCTTGGGAGCATTTAACACTACTCGCCACTCCCATCTTCATAAAATATTCTTGCCTCTGGACCTCTGTGACACTATGCTTTCCTCGGTTTTTTCCTTTTTTTTTTTTTTTTTTTGTCTAATCTTTCTCTGTCCCCTTTGAGGCTTCCTCTTCCTCTCTCTATCTCTATAATGTAGTATTCCTGAGAGTTCCATCCTGTTTACCTTCTAATTCTTACTTCACCTACTCACTCTCTCAATTGCTCGTATGGCTTCACTGATCATCTCTTTGTTGAGGACTCCCGAGTCTGTCCTTTAACACAGATATCTTTAGTCTGAGCTCTAGACTCCCATATCCACCTGCCTTGGTATCTCCACTGGGATGTCTCTCATACTCTCTCTCTTTCTCTCTCTCTCTCAACTCATCATCACCTTTCCCAAGATGTGCCCCTTGGCTTTCATGCCAGATATCAGGAATGACAATACCAACTACCTAATTGCTCAAGTTAGCAACCCACATATCTCTGTTCTATTCTTCTTAGTTATATTCACCCAAGTGCAGTTCCTTTCTTTCTTTTTTTTTTTTTAAAGATTTTATTTATTTGACAGAGAGAGACACAGCGAGAGAGGGAACACAAGCTGGGGGAGTGGGAGAGGGAGAAGCAGGCTTCCCGCAGAGCGGGGAGCCTGATGCGGGGCTCGATCCCAGGACCCTGGGATCATGACCTGAGCCGAAGGCAGACGCTTAACGACTGAGCCACCCAAGCGCCCCCAGTTCCTTTCAATTATACCTCCTTTATACTTTCACTAAAGTATCCTATTTGTTCGTCCCCTTTATTGGTCCTCTCGTCCAGAAAACCATTATCTCTTGCCTGGGCTGCTGCTGTAGCCTGATAAAAAGTATCTCTGGCTCCAGTTTTCCTCAACAATAGTCCACACCACAGACAGTGATTTTTCTAAATGTTCTTATGTCCTTCTGCTTGAAACCCTTCAGTGGCCCCCAATTCCCTTCCAGTAAAGCACAAACACCTTAGAATGACTTACAAGACTCTGTACTCTGGTCTCTGCCTATGTCCCCAGTCTCCTCTCTTGCCTCTTTCCCTCTGCAGCCCAGTGGAACTTCTTTTATACGCATTTTGTTCCCTCGGCCTGAACCGCTTCCCCTCCTCACTGTCCTTCACTTATGTCCCTCACCCCCGTCCCCACCCCAATGCCCCTGTATCGCCACCACCATGCTAACCCATGTTTCAGGCTTCCCTAACTGTAGATATTTCTCTCTCTGAAAAACTTTCTGTGATCTCCACCCCTGCCCCTCCTACACTGAGCTTTATGCAGCTCTTCAGGCTCCCATGCATCCAAGCTTAGCAAGGGTCATCTTAGTGCATATATTTATTTTTTTAAAGATTTTATTTATTTTGAGAGAGGGAGAGAGAGCACAAGCTGGGGGTGGGAGCAGAGGCAGAGGGAGAGAGAGATTCCCAAGCAGACTCCATGCTGAGTGTGGAGCCTGACACGGGGCTTGATCTCTCAACCCTGAGATCATGACCTGAGCTGAAATCGAGTCAGACGCTTAACCAACTGAGCCACCCAGGCGCCCCATCTTGATGCATTTAAAATTTCAGTTATTTGTCTGTGTCCCACCTTGGATGTTCCTGAGTGGAGATGGTGTCTGACTCACTGTTGCTTACAAAGGGCCTAGCACAGTACTTGGCATATCAGTTATATTCTATAGATAGTAGAGCTTAAACTTGGCTTTATGACATAATATTCCAAAGATAATTTCACTTCGCTTAATACAACATCATATGGTATGGTGTGTACTTAAGTGTACTAGAAGTGTCTTAGTGCATGAGCATATACATGCATATGTATTAATACATGTATATGTCTATGTACTTACACACACACACACATACAATGCATATACATATTGTGTTAGTTTCCTATGGTGGCTATAGCAAATTATCACAAACTGTGTGGCTTAAAACAATGGACATTTGTTCTTCCAGAGTTCTGGAGGGCGGAAGTCAAATGTAAGGTGTTGGCAGAGCTGGTCCCTGCCTGAGGCTCCAGACTCTAGAATCTATTCCTCAGCTCTTCCAGCTTCGGTGGTGTGATTGGGCTGTCCGTGTTAGTTGGCTTGTGGTTCTGTCACTCTGATTTCTGCCTTCACCTTCACATGGCCTTCCTGTGACTGTTTTCTCCTCCGTGTGGATTTAGAGGTCACCTGGAGAGTCCAATCAAGATCCTTAACTTAATTACATCTGCAAAGACCCTTTTTTCTAAATAAGGTCACATTCACAGGTCCCAGGAATTAGGACTGGGATGTATTTTGCGGGAAGCCACCATGTAACTCACTACACATTATGTTTTCCAGATGTAATTGAAAGACACAACCTTAATATATTTTTTTGTCCTGGAAAACCAAAATCCTCTATTTCTTACATGACCTGGGCCCTATCCTGACTTAAAAAAAAATACATATATATATTACAGTATAGTATATGTATGTGTATATATATGGGATATATATATTTATACATATATATGGGATACTCACACACACATATATGTATATCCTTCTCTTTTGTTATTTTTGTTCAGATGAGCTTCCTAAACACCACTGTTTTAGAGTTATTAAAAAATAGCTCTGTGTCTTCAAAATAGAATTCTAAGAAACAAGCACGTTGCTGCATAAATTTAGGCTCCTTTTAGTATGTGTGTTATTTTATCTACTGAAATATCTGTTCTTTCTCATTTTCAAAGAAGGAAGGAATAGCTGGTGGCATAACTAGTGCTAAGTGCAGGTATTTCTGACTAAATAGGATTATTTTTGTATATCTGTAGACATTTTGCATGCTTTTTTCTTCCTACATTATATTCTTGCCATTTTATCGCTCAAACTTGGCTACACATTTTCTCATGCAAATGTTTCTAGACAATAAAGCCAGGAAGAAGTGTTCCCAAACAGGTTCATATATTTATAAATCTTCTCTTCTAGAATGAACTTTTGTTAAAAACTACCAAACTGAAAATTAAAACTAGACTAGATTTAAGTTGGGATATAGTTAAAAACTGCATTTTAAAAATCTACTTGCCAACAAGCGTGTTAAGACGACCACAGCCTCCCCTACATAGTATGAAGAGTTGGAATCTCTATTTTTAATAATGGTAACCTACAAATACAACGTAAGGCTTATACAGACTGTGTTCCTGAATTAATTCTTTGTGAGAAACATTAAGAATGATTAAGATCGATCTGAAAATTAAAAATATGGTTTAAAGTATCTTTTTGAACTAAAATAAAATTTGCCCTCTTTAAAGTTTTAAGAGAGGCATTTAATGGGAAGGGAGATAAACTAAGGTTATGGAATTTTACCTCACAGGATTATATCCTCAAATGCTCCTTACCTCTTTTACCTTCTTTTGATGATTCCAAATGGTTGCACCCTTTTCCCAAGAAAGGACTTCTCATTACACGTTTCTGAAGTTTTTATTTGTCTAAGTTCTGGTTAAAGACCCTCAGAAATGCATAAACATTTATTATTAGCTCACATGTATTAGTAGTTTTTACTTTTCTGGTGAATATCTAATAAATAACAATGCCACTTAAATGCAATTACTTGAAATTGCTTATTGTTCTGTGTTGTGAGCTAGATTACTCAAAACTGGATCTCCTATACTTGGTCTAGAAAGATGATAGACTTACTTCTGTTTTGACATCACGTGATTTTTCTTTATGAAATTACTTCATTCAGCATTATGAGTTTTTGACAAATGAGATAATGATAGCCTGGGGAAGAAGTGATAGATTCTGGAAGAAATTCTATTAGAAAAAGAGGAACAAAAGGGAAACTATTTATGAAGTGAAAACCAGAAGGCTATATAGATAGATTTTGTAGAAAGACTACTTTAAAATACTAGAGGAATTAATTAGGTGATATTTCAGGTGGGTAGACTTAGTCTTCAAACCTAATTAAATGGACAGTCTCAAGTCTCACTGGCCAAAAATAAAAGTAAATCTTTCTTAGGATATTCAAGTAGCAAGTAAGAGTCAACTGCCTTCTTTAAAAATAGCATTAAGAAGTCAGTAAAAGTAACATACCTGTGTTGTTCCTTTGTGAATTTACAAATGTCCTCAGAGAAAGTTTATGTGTAAATATATAGTAACCTTGTAGGTGTATTTTGTTTTATCCTATACAAACACACTCGGCTTCCTTGAGATATATTTTCATACTCCAACAATATATAACTGTGAAATCCTTTTATTCAATTCTGGATTCTAGTTGTTTAGAATAAAAGTTTTATAGGACAAAGGTCTATAAAGTCTATTGCATTAAAAAAATCTGTGTCCTTTATGTATTTAGAAAAACAAGGATATAATATTAAACTGTTTACATAAAAGACAGGGCAAATTTTCATCTAAAGAGTACACTTCACTTTTATTGCTTCGCTACCAACTCAGTGTAAGAAATATTTGCTTACCCACTCTGCCTGTGCTTAAGTCTGATTTTCATGCACAAAAAAAGACAGAATGTGGATAGACATTGTAAAGAAATCACTGATAAAAGAGGTTGACAAAGATTATGGGATTAAGAAATTTATTAATGAAGGGATGATTTTTTTATTATGTTCAATTAGCTAACATACGAGGGGATGATTTTTTATTGTATATTTGACACCCAGTGTTATAATAGTTTCAGGTGTACAACGTGGTGTCTCAACAGATCTATATGTTATGCTATGCTCACCACAAGTGCAACATGAAGAGATGATTTTAAAATAGTTTTTTCTTCATTTTTAACTATATAATGGGAAAAAAATCTTCTATCACATGCTCTTTTCAATACAACTGCTTCTTTGCAGTTGGTAGCTTAGCAGCTTTTGGCTAGAGTACAAGGCACGCCTAACACATTAAGAGCTTATCTACCAGACCGTAAGTGTACCCCATTGTCCTGCACTGTGTCCAACACAGAACAGATACTCAAGAAATGTTTCTTAAATGAATGAATAAGTAAATCCTTCCCCTTCCTTCCTGCTTCCCCCCAACCCCACTTCCACCCTCTGCCCTGACCTTGTCCAGGTAGCTTTAGAGTAACATCTTCTGCTGAGTGCTTCTCAAATCTCATATACTTTATGTATGCCATTTCATTTATTTGTTTTTTATTTTATTTTATTTTTTATTATTATGTTCAGTTAGCCAGCATATAGTACATCTTAGTTTTCAATGTAGTGTTCAGTGATTCATCAGTTGCATATAACACCCAGTGCTCATCCCCACACATGCCATCCTTAATACCCATCACCCGGTAACCCCATCCCCCCACCCCGCCCCTCTGTAACCCTCAGTTTGGTTCCCGGGGTCCAGAGTCTCTCATGGTTTGTCTCCCTCTCTGATTTCTTTTATGCCACCAACTAAATAGGTTCTATTACTCTCCATTTCACAGATGTGGTAACTGAGGCTCAGAGGGATGAGTGCACTCCCCCAAGGTCACATTTGTCTCTGTCTCCAATCTGATGCTCTCCAGTCCAAACTTCTCACTGCTGCCAGCTTCATCTTTCTAAAATTTAAAGTCTGACCATGTCATCCATTGACACAGCTTTCAGTAGCTCTTACAAATTTTTAAATAAAATTCAAACTCTTGAACATAGGAAAAATATATTTTTTTAATTATTTGGCTCTTACTTTATCTTTCTGTCCTTCTTTCTCATGACTCTTAGGTATATATTTTATGATACTTAATCATCTGTTTCAAATGTCTTGTAGGCCCCATCAACAAGCTGTTTAACCCCTTCTTACCTCTGCCTATATTGTTTCTTCTGCCTGAAATTCCCCTCTACCCTTTTATACTTAGCCAATGCCTGTTCACAAATACTTCTATCAGAACAATATAAAAATTTCCCAAGTGATATTATTGTTACTATTTTAAAAGTGAGAATCTTCATGAATTTGTTTTGTTACAGAATGCATTGCCTGGAAATGAATTATTGGCAAATCTATGCTTATCAGAAAGAACAGGCTATGAGAATGTTCTGTTCCAAGAATTATGAACTTTTCTCTCCCCATTCAAGATAAAGCAGTTGAGATAATAATTATTAGGCCACCTGTTTGCACCTGGTTTTAGGAATAGGAAGCAAGGAGGGATAAGGCTGTACAGTCTGAGATGTTAGGGGCCATTGAGGGGAAGGCCCTACTGCTGATAGGCTGGGTGCAAGGTAGAGATTGTGGCAGTTGGCATATCCTTCTGGCAGGACAATCTTCCTTGAAGAAGGACTCAGGGCTACAGCAGTCCTGTCATATACAGGAAGCTTGACTTCCAAGTACAGTCCCAAATCATAAAGTGTTGGGAACTTCTCTTTTTAGATGTACTCCAGGATCCTTTATCTGTTGTCTTAAAGTCAAGAATCAGGTACAATAGAGTTAGTCATAGCAATCTTTTAACATCTGGCAGCTCAAATCTGATTTAATTTGATTATTTTCTTTTTTATTTAAATTCACACTACCCTCGGATATGCAGTGCCCCGTGTTTAGGTTCAATACCAGCTCCTGTGAGTAAATGGTTTCTTGAGCCAGTGAGCAAATAGCCTCTTTTCATTAGAACCAAGGGCACCGGGACACAGAAAACTTCAACATACTTAAGAGCCCAGAGGGGAGTCTCCAGAGAGAGTGAGGAGCTATGCAGATGCACTTGTCTTACTATGAGTGAGCTCATCAGCTTGAGAGAGCCTTGAAATACTATATACCCATGGCTCTGCACTGATTGGTTTTCGACTTTAAAAACGTGCAGTAGAGTTACATGAACTAAAGTCTTTTTTTTTTTTTAAAGATTTTATTTATTTATTTGAGACAGAATGAGAGAGACAGAGAGCACATGAGAGGGGGGAGGGTCAGAGGGAGAAGCAGGCTCCCCGCCGAGCAGGGAGCCCGATGCGGGACTCGATCCCGGGACTCCAGGATCATGACCTGAGCCGAAGGCAGTCGCTTAACCAACTGAGCCACCCAGGCGCCCTGAACTAAAGTCTTAAGGGGTAAGGAATGTACTCTTATATATCTACTGCTATTTGGAATTTAAAAATTAAGGAATCTATACCTAAGAGATGGAACTAGTAAAAACCATTGAAAGAACCCCCAGGGTGTGCATTAGCAGACAATGTGTGTGATCTGACTATGCAACAGGGAGCCAGCAAAAAACCAGGAAAACCTGCCCAGTGCGTGGAGCCCTTTCAAGTTGTACAGAACTTGGCTTAAAGATGTTTAGACCAGACATGTTCCAGGGGTTAGTTATGGGATTTGAGTTCAGTTACTTGGTGTTGAGGAGAACAAAGAGGTATTGAAACATATGCTCCACATCTGGGGCTAAGCTATGTCTACTACTACCTTTGCGGCCTTCGAGTTTTACTCAAAAGTTGTGTTTTCTACCCCTGTTCGCTCCTCTGCTTCCCCCTGTAACTGTATGCTGGTCTCCTATGAGAAGCTGTGGCTGGACCAAGGTTACCGCAATGGGAGGCTCATTGCATGCTCGGTAGGTGGTTACTCAGTCTCTCTGATCCAGGTGAAACACTTACCTATACCCTTCTTTTTCTGGCTGGCCACAGCACATTGCTAAAGTAGCAGGAAAAAATGCACCGAATGCCTAGCTTCACTAGGCTGAAAGGAGTAGGAAGCTCTACCCACATTCTTCCTGTGCTGGTGCTGGTCTCCTGTACACTGTGTTCTCTGTGCAGCATGAAGCTCTTGTCCTAGCTTTGTTTCCATCTTCCCCATCACCGTATCTTTATGCCCACTACAGTTACCGCGCTTTCTCACACACTTTCAGCCACCTCTCCTATGCTTACAACCCTTCCATCACTTGTAACCCTAAAGCTCCCACAGCCTGTGGAACTGTGGGTCCCCAAAGTGATCACACATTTAATATAATGAGACTTCCACCCTTCCAAAGACATGTATGTAGCACTTACAATGTGCAGGGTAGAATGCCAAGGGTGATGGGGGAGATTCTAGTCTCTAGAAAGCTTTTAGTTTAGGAGGGGAGGACCAACAAAGCAACAACCCAATAGATGCTCTCTCTGTTGACCTCTTGCTCTCTGGCTTCAAATGTTGCCTCTGTCTTTCTTATCTCCCAAAGACCTTCATTTGTTTTGTTTTGTGTTGTGTTGTGTTGTGTTTTTTGGTCCTGCTATCCTTCTAAGGCAATTCACTTGTTCTCAACCAGGGGTACACATCAGAATTACCTGGGAAGCTTTCTCTAAATACACAGGCCCCCAGGGGAGTGATGTAGGCATGTGTATTTTCACAAAGCTTCCCAAGAAATTCGGAAGCATGCTTCTGGTTAGAATTGCTGGGATAGGGGGCACCTGGGTGGCTCATCTGCCTTCAGCTCAGGTCATGCTCTCCAGGTCCTGGGATTGAGCCTCACATCAGGATCGAGCCCCACGCCGGGATTGAGCCCCACATCGGGATCGAGCCCTATGTTGGGCTCTGGGCTCAGCAGGGAGTCTGCTTCTCCCTCTTCCTTGGCCTCTGCCCACTGTTCCTGCTCTCTCTCTCTCTCTGTCTCAAATGAATAAATAAATTCTTTAAAAAACAAACAAGAACTGCTGGGAAAGGAGAGTGTAAGCCCCGATTTAATTTTTCTATCCCTGATTTTAAGTACCTAGCATTAAAGTTTCATCCAGTGAATGAAAAAGTACTTCCAGATGACCAATCAGGATTGTAAACAGACTGTCTGAAACAAAAGGGGTAGAAATAGCTGAAAAGCCTTCATATGGGGAGGGAAAGGATTAGAAAGACAGATAGTTGTTTGTGTCACAAAAATCAGACAGCATGAATTATGTAGGAGGAGCCCAAAGGTTTGCGAGAAGTGTAAGCGTATTGTCAGGCAAACATCAATGTCAAATGCATTGCAGTCTTCAATGGGTATACTTTTAAGGGTCAGTGTTTTACAGAAACATTCCAACTTTTAGTGCCAGATGTTGATTTTGAATTTTAGACGGATCAGACAGCTGCATTTTAGGTCACAGTGCACTAACTCATCCTAGAATCTGCCTATATAAACATTTCCTGCCAGATGTCATCTATATGTAAATATAAGACAAAGCAGCTGGGAGAGTATGGGATATCTTCAAATACTCGCAGTATGGATTGTATGTGGACAGTTGCTTAGACTGCCAAGTAGGATAGGTAAGTGGATATTATGGGAAGATTTCTGCCTCAATATAACTGCCAGTTAGAGCTGTCCAAGGGCAGAATGAACTGTCAACCGAGGCTTTTTGTGGCTTGACGCCAAGGGAATCAGAGCTGAGGCTGCACAGAGCCCTGCAGAGAAGTGTGAGAAAGGGAATGTTGCATCATTTGGACTCAAACGTGGAGTGATTAGGGTGTGGGCTGTGGGTCGGAGCGGGAGGAGAGAGCAGATGTGCTTGCTCTTCCTGGGTACCTTCGTTCTCAATGATACTTTTACAGATCTTGAGGGGCCCCTGATCTCTTCCCCTAATCTATGCTTCTGAACACGAATGAATCTTACAATTTTGAGAACCTACAATTCCTAGATCCTGAAGCTCTGGTGCCAACTCCGACTCCCCTCCCACCTTTCTGTCTCTCATCACCAACTGCCTAAGGCCATATTTCTCCCCCTGTTTATCCATCTCAGAAACAAGCTTGCATTTCAAATGACCTATGTAGATTGCTACTTGGCATTTATTCACCCACATAAGAGCAAAGGTTTGCTTTCTCATAAGCGTGTAAATTGAGTGGAATGAAAAGCCTTTGCCAACATCAGGAGAGATTATTTATTGTTTCCTTTCAATCTACAAGGCTCTCAGTCTGTCAGAGCAGGAGATTAACCCATCGGCAAGGAATTATGTTAGTAAAGCCTTCTTACTTGTCCCACAAATCCCTGATCTCTGTGGGGTTTGAAATGTATTTTGGAGTTTATGGGTATGTTTCCTGGTAGAGGTTGAGCTCTATTTACAATGAGATATATTTCTGAAGATCAAGGTATAAAGCAAATATCTGGTAAGTACCCAGTATTTCCCTACTCATTGTCAAAGAACTGTTTCCCTACAAGAAATTAAAAAAAAAAAAATCCAATGTGCAGTGAGATTTGCTTTGAAGACTCCAAGCATGCCCTCAAGAAGCATTCTATCCATCACTGTGTCATTACATTTGGTTTTCCATAGAGCCTGAACTCAAGGGTAGTCAGCGTACTAAACGAGATATTACACTGTGAATCAGGTACACAGAGATCCGGTCTCAGCTTACCTTTTTTTTTCCCCCTTTTTTTAACTGCATGACTGTAATTAACTTCTCAGCTCCCTCATTTTAAACATGAGGATAGTAACACCTACTCAGCAGCATTACTGTGAGGATTAAATGAGATAAAATATGTAAAACACTTAGCTTGGTGTTTGGTACTTGAGAAATAATAGCTGCTTTCCCTTGTCCTTACTTTATTGAATGGTTGACTCCACACTTGGCCATTATTTCAGGTACTGAAGTTTGGAGAAATCATATAGACCCAATTTCCAGATGATTCAGGTAATAGCTGCAGTATCTGATCCACATGTACAATAGAGCCCTTCAAACAGAATTCACTCTACTCTGGTTTGTAGACACTACTGAGTGATAATATTCCAAGGGCCACTGGCATGACTGAAACCAAGAAACTATACAGACACATGTGGTGTTTCCCAAGATAACATGGGTGTTCTATGGCTACTTGTATGACAGTGTTTCCAAAAACATTTGTTCAAAACTGAGCAGCAGATACATAAACCACATCCTTGTCCCCACTTCAATAGGCCAACCTAAACCTGTGGAAGGAAATAGGCTCAATGTGCAGCTCCCCATTTTAGAAGTAGCTTGGTTCCCCCCCCCCTTTTATTGCTACAAACGTTTTTTTAGAAGATGTATTTATTTGAGAGAGAGAGCACGCAAGAGCGAGAGCACAGGCGAGGTGAGGGGCAGAGGGAGAAGCAGACTCCCCCCTGAGCAAGGGAGCCTGATGTGAGGCTTGATCCCAGGACTCTGGGATCATGACCTGAGCCGATGCTTAACCAACTGAGCCACCCAGGCGTCCCACTACAAAAATTTTTAATTTACTTTACTTTCTAAGTTTACTTTAAAGAATAACTCCCAAGTCACAAATGCTACAGTCCTAGAAGGCTTGGTAACTAAACCCGTCACCCTTCAACCTCTGCTCCCTTTTCCTACTCCTCGGAGACAGACTCTTTCACATCTTCTCACTGATTAATTGGGCATGTAGCTCTAAATCTTTACACCAAAAATTATGATTTTTTTTTTTTTTTAAATTTAGGGATCCTATATGAACTGCCTTCTATGGAAGATAGGACTTTCTCTTGCTCCTGCCATATGCCAATTCCCCAACTGCTGGCATGGATAGATAGAATTTGCTTCTCTTCGTGTTGAATGTTTGCATTATGATAAACACACAGGTGATGTCAATAGCTGAGCCATGTCGTATATTAGGATCACGATTCCTTTTTTGCAAACTTTTTTTCTTGCTGCTTTTCCCCTCTATTTTTTTTTTAAAGATTTTATTTATTAATTTGTGAGAGAGAGAATGAGAGACAGCACAAGAGGGAGGAGGGTCAGAGGGAGAAGCAGACTCCCCGCTGAGCAGGGAGCCCGATGCGGGACTCGATCGCGGGACTCCAGGATCATGACCTGAGCCGAAGGCAGTCGCTTAACCGACTGAGCCACCCAGGCGCCCTTTTCCCCTCTATTTAGACTCTCTCTTCTCCAGACTGCTTTCACTGTCCCCCTCCCCCATTTGTTCTGGCCACTGTTTTTCTAATTTGAGGCCATCCTCCGAATTCACTCCTATTTCAAAGTGAGGCACTAGAATGGCTGAAAGAGGAGAGAGGTAGGGCTTGCTGACTCTGGGCTTCGGTATGGAAGATCTGTCTGTGGCATTCATGTGAGAACTGGGATGTCTGTCACTTTAAATTTTTTCTCTTCAGATAATCAGATTACCCAGAGAATTCTCTAGTCTCCTGCTGGAAGTAGGCACACTCTTCCTTGCATAACACTCAGGTAGGCCTCCTTTGCCTTATAGAAGTGCCTCCTCAACTGAGGTGGGTATTCCTAAGAACAAAAGCTCTGTTTATTCTTTCCAGAGAAGAAACCTTCACCCCTGTTGGACATAAGAGAGAAGTTCGTTTTTCTACAGTAATTTAGGTTATAAAATATCCTGGACATTTAAATACATTTATCATTTTTTTTGTATGTAATGGCATTTGAATGAAAAATTATAAAAATTATATAAATTTTAATTATAAAAGTAGTTCTATTTTCTTGTCATAGTCAAAAGCCTGTCTATACCCATCTAGATTAAAACTCTCTTGAAATACCTTTTTTTTTTCAGTTTTATTTATTTTGTGTGTAATTTTTTTAAAACTTGAGGTATAATTGACATACAACATTATATTAGTTTCAGATATACAACAGAATGTTTCTTCTATATTTGTATATATTGCAAAATGATCACCACAATAAGCCTAGTTAACATCTGTCACCACACATGGTCACAGAATTTTTTTTCCTTGTGATGAGAACTTTTAAGATCTATTTATTTAAGATCTATGCAGCTTTCAAATATGCAACATAGTATTATTAAATATAGTCACCATGCTATACATTATATCCTCATGACTTATTTTATAACTGGAAGTTTGTACCTTTTGACTTCCTATACCCATTTTAACCACTTCTTACCCCACACCTCTGGCAACCACCAATCTGTTCTGTGCATCTATGAGCTCGGTGTTTTGTTTTTAGATTCTACATATAAGTGAGTTCATACAGTATCTGTTCTTCCCTGCTTGATTTATTTCACTTCACATAATGCCTTTAAGATCCATCCATATTGTTCTAAATGGCAAGATTTAATTTTTATATTAAATAATATAAAAATAATATTCCATATTAACATATGGAATAATATTACATATGTATATATGTTATATTTTTTAAAGTTTTCTTTATCCATTCATCCAGGGGATCCTTAGGATACTTAGGATTTCCATATCTTAACTATTATAAATAATGCTGCAATAAACACAGGGTGCATATATTTTTTTGAGTTAGTGTTTTCATTTTCTTTGCATAAATATCCAGATGTGGAATTACTGTATCATACAGTAATTCTATTTTTAATTTTTTGAGGAAACTCCATACTGTTTTCCGTAGTGGCTGCACCAATTTACCTTCCTATCAATAGTATACAAGAGTGTCCTTTTCTCTACATCCTTGCCAACACTTGTTATTTCCTGTCTTTTTGATAATAGTCATTCTAATAGGTATTATGGTTTTGATTTGCATGTCTCTGATGGTTAATGATGTTGAGCATCTTTTCATGTACTTGTTGACCATGTGTATGTCTTCTATGGAAAAATGTCTATTCAGATCCTCTGCCTAGTTTTTGTTTCTTTGTTTGTTTTGCTATTGAGTTGTATGAATTCTTTATATATTTTGGATAATAACCCCTTATGAAAGATAGGATTTCTAAGTATTTTCTCTCATTCGGTAGATTGCCTTTTTATTTTGTTGATGGTTTCCTTTACTACTTTAGTGTGATGTAGTCCCATTTGTTTATTTTCCTTTTGTTGCCTTTGCTTTTGGTGTCAAATCCAAAAAATCATTTCCTAGACCTATATCAGGGCGCTTACTGCTTATGTTTTCTTTTAGGAATTTTATAGTTTCAGGTCTTACATTCAGGTTTTTAATCCATTTTGGGTTAATTTGTGTGTATGGTGTGAGATAGGGATCCATTCTTTTGCTTGTGACTGTCCAATTTTTCCAACACCATTTATTGAAGAGACTGTCCTTTTCCCATTGTACATTCTTGCCTCCTTTACTGTAAATTAATTAACTATATACGTATGGGTTTATTTCTGGGCTCTCTCTTCTATTCTGTTGACCTGTATGTCTGTTTTTATGCCAATACCTTACTGTTTTGTTTACTATAGCTTTGTTAACACAGCTTAAAATCCGGAAGCATAATGCCTCCGGCTTTGTTTTTCTTTCTCAAAATTGCTTTGTCTATTTAGGGTCTTTTTGGTTCCATACAAATATTAGGATTGTGTGTTCTATTTCTGTGAAGAATGCCATTGAAATTTTGGTAGGGATTGCATGGAATCTGTAGATTGCTTTGGGTGGTATGGATATTTTAATAATACTAATTCTTCTAATCCATGATCATGAAATGTCCTTCTGTTTATTTGTGTCTTTTTCAATTTCTTTCATCAATGTCTTCGAGTTTTCAGTGTCCAGGTCTTTCGCTTTCTTGGTTAAATTTACTCCTAGGTATTTATTTTTTGATGCAGTTATAAATGAGATTAGTTTCTTAATTTCTCTCTCTGAGAGTTCATTATTGGTACATTGAAATGTAACAGATTTCTGTATATTGATTTTGTATTCTGCAAGTTTACTGAATTCACTTATTAGTTCTAACAGTTTTTTCTTTCTTTTTTTTTTAAAAGATTTTATTTATTTATTTGACAGAGAGAGAGAGACACAGCGAGAGAGGGAACACAAGCAGGGGTAGTGGGAGAGGGAGAAGCAGGCTTCCTGCTGAGCAGAGAGCCCGATGTGGGGCTCGTCCCAGGACCCTGGGATCATGACGGGAGCTGAAGGCAGACGCTTAATGACTGAGCCACCCAGGTGCCCTCTAACAGTTTTTTCATGGAGTCTTTAGAATTTTTTTTAATATAATACCATGTCATCTGCCAACAGTGGCAATTTTACTTCTTCCTTTCCAATTTAGATGTCTTTTATTTCTTTTTACTTTTTGCTTTCTCTCTTTTTTTTTCTTTCTTTTTCTTTTTTTCTTTTTTTGTCTAATTGCTCTGTCTAGGACTTCTAATATGATGTTGAATAAAAATGGTGAGAGTGGGCATCCTCTTCATGTTCCTGGTCTTAAAGGAAAAGCTTTCAGCTTTTCACCATTGAGTATGATGTTAGTTTGTCGTGTATGGTCTTTATTATGTTGAGGCACATTCCCCCTATATCTGCTTTGTTGAGAGTTTTTATCATAAATAGATACTAAATTTTGTCAAATGCTTTTTTGGCCTCTATCAAGATGGTCATATGATTTTTACCCTTCAGTATCACATTGATTTACAGATGTTGAACTATTTTGTATTCCTGGAATAAATCTCATTTGATCATGGTGTATGATCCTTTTTTTTTTTTTTTAAGATTTTATTTATTTATTTGACAGAGAGAGACACAGCGAGAAAGGGAACAGAAGCAGGGGTAGTGGGAGAGGGAGAAGCAGGCTTCCCACGGAGCAGGGAGCCCGATGCGGGGCTCGATCCCAGGACCCTGGGATCATGACCTGAGCTGAAGGCAGACGCTTAATGACTGAGCCACCCAGGCGCCCTGTGTATGATCCTTTTAATGTATTGTTGAATTTGGTTTGGTTATATTGTGTTAAATATTTTTGTATCTGTGTTCTTCAGGGATATTGGTTTGTAATTTTCTTTTCTTTTGGTATCCTTGTCTGGTTTTAGTATCAGGCTAATGTTGGCCTTGTAAAATGAGCTTGGAAGTATTCCCTTTTCTTCATTTTTAGAAGAGTTTATGAATGATTGGTATTAATTCTTAGTTAAATATGTTTATCTTATTCAAATTATGTTTTCAACATTTTTCTTTTATTTTTATTTTCTATAATTCTGTAAAATTAGGAAGAAAACATCTTGGTTTCCTGTTGGAGCTAAAAGAACCAAAACACAGTAAGATTGTAGATTATACAATATGTGTTAGTAAAAGAGAACAGAAGCTAATGTTCTTGGCTTATTTATTTGCTTGTTGGCTCTTGCATTATTTTTACCTTAATGGCATTGAAATAAGCCTGATATACATTAGGTGAACTTAAGGGATGGTTGGAGTTTATTTTGCCTTGATTTCTCTTTTAAATGTCTTTTCAGTGCTATTGCAAGATAAACAATGTATTTATGATAAGACAAACTATATTTAAAGTAAGGTTTTACACCTTTTAGCACGTATTCTTTTTTAAATCGTAATGTTTGAAGCATTTACTTATTTGTAATTCTATTGAAGCATTATGAAGTAGCTTCATCATGAGGTAGGGGTGGTTTATATTTTCAAACATAGAACTATACTGAAATATACATATATTTTTAAAAGACTTGTGGTTTTGAATACTTTAACTCATAATTACTTTCTTGACTGATAAAATCTTCATTCTGTTTTTAAAGTACATCTTTAGTTACTTAAGTATATTCTGAAAGCTGCTAAACTTTGTAAATCATGAGTAGGATTGTTTCCCAGTTAAGAATTTCTACCAAAAATAGTTGATACCAGGTTTAAAAAAATGCCTAAAAAAGAGAGAGAGTTGTATTAATGTATTCAATCTTTTCTCTATTCTCTCTGTATTCTCCTCCAAACTTACATAAACGTAGTAGACAAGCATGAACCCAATTCTTATGTGCTCTCATTCAGCCCACAATAAAGGATAATAACTTATTTTCATCATAATGGCATTGGTATGTATTTTGTTCCTGGAATTGAACTAGAAAATCCAATCTATTTTTTTTAAAGATTTTATTTATTTATTTGAGAGAGAGAATGAGAGGGGGGGAGGGTCAGAGGGAGAAGCAGACTCCCTGCTGAGCAGGGAGCCCGATGTGAGACTCGATCCCAGGACTCCAGGATCATGACCTGAGCTGAAGGCAGTCGCTTAACCAACTGAGCCACCCAGGCGCCCAAAAATCCAATCTATTTTTGTTGATGAGTTCTAAGCCCAATAGCTATTTCATTATCATGTCATACAAGTTGTTTGGCCAGTTTTTACTGGGAGAATATACAAAAATGACTGAACAAAGGAAACATAATCAAATAAAAAAATTCAGCTCATGCTGCCTATAAGGTTTCACTTTGGCATATATGTTTTACAAAAATGTTGATGACTTAGCTGTAAAACTCTTATCTTTCAGTCATAACTTAGTGATAACAAATCTGTGCATTTCATTAGAGAATCAATAACACTGATTGATTACTCTGTGCAGAGCACTTTCTTTTGATACGGTGGTGTCTCTAACCTCAAAAACCTTAGAGTAGAAAGAAATCTAATTATTAATATCACCATAATTGTAAAAGATTTTGGAAGCATGAGAGTTAAGACTTTGCTAGTTTCAGAAGAGACTAAATTCCCCAAGAGATGAGGCTTGAATGCAATTTTTTAATGAAGAGAAGGGGGGAAAGTTGAGAGCAGATGGAGAAAACATTCTGAGAGGGAAGCTGAGCAGAATCCATTTTTGGAAGTGGTTTAGCTACAGATAAGAATTATTCAATGAAAGCTCTTAACAATTGTCCTCAGTAACTGTTGTTGTGGGAATAAGTTAAGGAATGACTTATGTGTCCAACATACAAGTTGAAGTCTCTGTATGGTTTGATTAATAGGAGTCATGAGATCCAAGCCAGTCATGAAAAGAACTCCTTGGAGAGGTGCAGCTGAAGGAACAGCTCACTGTGGACTTGCTGGGGAGGGTCTGGGAGAGTGAACACCAAGCATCAAGGAGAGAATATGTGTCTAGAAAAATAACTCTTCTCTTCTATTCACAGAATGCTTTTGTACTCTTTTTTTTTTTTAAGATTTTATTCACTTATTTAAGAGAAAGAGCACATGCTGAAGTTAGGGAAGGGACAGAGGGAGAGAATATCTAAGCAGACTCCTGCTGAGTGCAGAGCCTGGCACAGGGCTCAGTCGCACAACCCTGAAATAATGACCTGAGCCGAAACCAAGAGTTGGATGCTTAACCACTGAGTCACCCAGGCACCCCTAGTTTTATACTCTTAACACTTCACTTCTGGACATCAAAGGTTTGGGCTTTCCACACCAAGCAATTCTGACACTAACTGCCTGGAGTTAGTGCAGACCCCACAGCATAAGGGCTCAGTCACACAAAATTGCCTTTTACTTCAGACACGAACTGGAGTTAGTAGGTCCCCCAGTTTCCCACAACTTCTGTCTGACTTGACTACAATTTGGATTTTCCCACAACTCCCTCCTTGGATTCAATCATTTGCTAGAACAGCTCACAAACTCAGGGAAATACTTATATTTATGGTTTATTATAAAATAAAGAATATGATAAAGGACATAGAGGAACAGCCAGATGAAGAGGTACATAGGATGAGGTCTGAAGGATCCTGAGTGCAGGAGCATCTGCCCCTGTGAAGTTGGGATGCATTACCTTCTGGGCATATAGATGTGTTCACCAAATGTGTCCTAGAAGCTCCCTGAATCCTATACTTTTGGGACTTTTTATGGAAGTTTTAGCATATAGGCATAGTTGATGATTAAGTCCATTTCCAATCTCTTCCCCCTCTGGAGATTGTGGGGGTGGGGGGTTGAAAATTCCCAAGCTTCTAATCATGCATTGGTCTTTCTGGTGACCGGCCTTCATTTAGGAACCCACCTAGAGTCACCTCATTGGAGGAAAACTCCCATCACCTAGGAAAATTCCAAGGGACTTAGGAGCTCTGTCAGACATTCCTATCACTCAAAAAATTCCAAGGGTTCTAAGAGCCCTGTCAGGAACCAGGGTCAAACACCGAATACTAACAGGAACCAGGGGGCAGAGAATAATATATACTTCTTATTATTTCACAGAAGGATTAAGGACATAAATGTAATGCGTGTAAGAAAGTCTTAATGTGCTATTGTAATATTTTATATCTGTTTTTTAGCAGGTAAGAAAATGAACCAGTTAATATTTTTGATGACAAAAACTAAAGCTTCATCAAAAGAGACTAGACTTGACTTTCATTGGTTTTGAAGTTCACCATTATACATTTTTAAAAAGCGGCACATGGATTATACATAAATGCCACTTCCTGGACCAACAGAACCACATCAATCTGATCATTGCTTTCTGAATAATGCATATTAACTGCATGAGATAAAGTATGCAGTGCTCTGTACTTGTTGGCAGCAAAAAAATAGAAAAATATCTTTATGTGAATCATTAAAACCATTGTTTAGGAGTAGAAAAACAAACCGATACATTATTTTCAGAAGCAGACTAATCCATAAGTGGGGGGCTCGAGAAGCAGCCTGGGAAGCGTTTGTTCTACACCTTCGAATTTTCACATTAAGAAAAATATTAACTGTTGAAATGTGACAGAAAATTGTCTATGATAAATGCAGTCAAATATATAAATGGGAATATGAGCCTCAAGTCAGGGTCAAATGCAAATTTATCATCAAGACAGGAAATTTACCTACTACGATGAAAACAAAGTAACCTGTGACCTCATCTATTACATTGCTAATATTGAGACAAATCTATTGATTATGATAGCTGTTAACTAAATTAGAATTTGATTAAAAAATATTAGATTGTTAATTTCACGTTTATGCATGCAATGACTCCCTTACCATTGTTTTTCTTTTTACTTCTAAAAAGAGATGGAAAATCTACAAAAAAGATCAGAAACATTTATTCACTTTTGAATCTTTGAGATTTTCACTTCCTTTTAGAAAAATAGAAAACTCACTTAAAGTTCTACGGCAGCCAATGGGAAAACAAACTGAAATGTAAAATCCTCACATTTCTTCTATCAGTGGGCGACTGCCTTTGGCTCAGGTCATGATCCTGGAGTCCCAGGATTGAATCCCGCATAGGGCTCCCTGCTCTGCAGGGAGTCTGCTTCTGCCTCTGACCCACCCTTCATGCTCTTTCTCTCTCTCTCTTATTCTCTCTCAAATAAATAAATAAATAATCTTAAAAAAAAAAAAAAGGAGCTGGGTTTTATGTCCACACAGCATATGAGAAAGGCAGCGTATCAGAAATATGCATGGGACAATGTGTGTATAGGAAACATGAGGAAAGAGTGAGTTTATTTGAGGGTGTCTTTGTTTTCTTCCCAGTTAAGCTCGGTGGTGAAGTGAGGAGGCTATAGGAAGACCAGGCTAGCTCTGTGCCTTCCAGATTCCTGGGGGGTTGAAGGCACTCCACATTAAATAAATAAACACCTCCAACCTCTAGGAGGGGTGCTAGATGTAGAAGAGAAAAATTGGAGAGATGGTTGATGAGTTCGGGGAACAAGATGACAGACAAAGATGGAGAAAAATGCTGACTTGTTTATTTGACCTTCAACCCCTCAGGGGCAAACATTAACCTCCTGCTTTTTTTGTTTGCTCACACAGGGGCAAAGGGAAGCCTTGTGTGTGCGGCCCTGGTGTAGTATACCACAGAGCCCTCCTGGGACAGGAAGCAGGGTACAGGTGTCCCCTTAGCGGCTGCAGTCACCTGAGAAAACCTCCAAGGCAGGGGAAGACAATCATGGCTGAAGGGGCTTCCCACTGAAGTGGGTGAGACTTCCAGACAACATCCAGAGCTCTGAGATAAGAGGCTTTTTCAAATATCTTCCACATCAGTAGTGGAAGAGATTTCCCCAAAATGGTAGATGCGTTCACCATCCATGTTGTAGGTTTGTGAAATCAAAATAAAAATAGCTGAAACCAAAAAATGTGGTTAAAGAAGTTTATATCATCAAGTCAGAAAATTCTCGAAATTTAAAGACTAAAATTTGTGATGGTACAGGGGGAAGTTGAGAGGGGGAAGTTGAAATCAGTTTATCAGATGCAACTGAACGAGAGCAGACCAGACAACCGTGCTTTTTGCTTGACACACCCAGACCCTATATGATTTAACTCTTGCTTGCCTTGCCGGCCTATAGCTCACCAGTCCTTGGATTCTGAAACTATAGGCCTGCAAGAATGCGCACAGTTTTCGGTTGCATGTGACTCCCTCTCCTTGGAAAGTCCTCCCTGTACCTTTTATCTTACTAGTGGCTCCTCAATTTTTATGCCCCAGTTTGAAAATCATCTCCTCGGGGCGCCTGGGTGGCTCAGTCGTTAAGCGTCTGCCTTCGGCTCAGGTCATGATCCCAGGGTCCTGGGATCGAGTCCCACATCGGGCTCCCTGCTCCGCGGGAAGCCTGCTTCTCCCTCTCCCACTCCCCCTGCTTGTGTTCCCTCTCTCGCTGTGTCTCTCTCTGTCAAATAAATAAATAAAATCTTAAAAAAAAAAAAAAAGAAAATCATCTCCTCCAGGAAGCCCTAGGCAGTGATGCTAAGATTTTATTCCCTTTGAATCATCTATTTCCTTGTTAATCTCCCCAACTAGACTGTAAGTTTTATTCATCCACTCATCCATCCATTGGCTAAGGATTTAACTTTCTATGCCTGCCGTCAGAGACCCTGGTGGACAACAGCAAACCAGATGGCAGGGGTCCTTGCTCTCACACTCACCCAGTAAGGGACAGTCCCAGAATCTGATTTTCTCAGCACCTCTGCCTAATCTTTCTGGATTCACTGAGTTGCCAGATGTATCATGGAGAGATTCAAAATTCTGTGTCTGGGGACTAATGGCTTTGGTAATACGAAAAGCTACATCTAATACTTGTCAGACATCGTTCAAGGTATCAATTAGGGATGTGTTTGGCTGCATAAAACTGAAGACCCGATGTACAAATAAGGGTATAGTGCTTTTCACATACCAAGAGGTGCGTAGCTAGGCAGACTGTTGTCTCCACAACGCCATCGGGGACTCAGGCTCTGCTTGTAGGTACTCCTAACGTGTGGCTTTTATTTTTAAGATCCTTGCCTCCTAGGGGCGCTGCCCCACCTTTAGTGTCCTGCTGCATTCCAGGCAGAGGAAGAAGAGGGCAAAGGGCAAAGAGGCAGGCTTAATGAGTTGACCTCCTTTCAGGAGATTTCCCTAAAGTCACACTCACCAAGTTCCACTTAGGTCTTATTGGACATAAAGTATGTCATTAAGACCAAAGCAGAGCTATAAGGCAGTCTGAAAAAGAAAGTATTGTGAACGGGTCATACATTGTTACCATGAGCAAAATTGAGGTCTATTTGTAAAAGAAGAGAAAATGCATATT
>NC_058410.1:33289038-33293928 GCF_002201575.2 Neomonachus schauinslandi
ATTGGATAGACAATCAGCAATGTCTACCATTTAGAGAAATCACTCTCGTAAGTCATTTTATTCATTCGTTGGTACGTATTACACAGTCAATTCCTAACTCTGGATTGACTGAATTTCTAAAAATGTTCACTTCTATATTTATCATTTGTAACACAACTTGTATTTACTCATAGTGAAATTATAAAATGTGTTTTGAGTGCTCATTTATTCCCAATGTGTTCCGAACAATACAGAACAAACATATCAGGATTATATGGCACAGAGGTAAATTTGGTAAGTACTGGAGGATTTTTAACTCTCCTGACAGTTGCAGGAAGGCTTATCCTGTTTGGTGCAAAGCCAAATGTCTGATAACAACTGACAGTCTCAAGAGATAAAGGAAACAATGAATGAAATTAACATTGTGGACTTCATTCTTACCCAAAAGAAAGAATTAGACATGAGGAATAGTGTGAAGAGCCTAGGTTTAAATTCCGGGCTTTTATGCTAATTGGCAATTTGACCTTGGGCAATTTATTCAATCTCCCCAAATCTCAATTTTGTCACCTATAGAATTGGGATAGTGCAAACTACTTCATGGGGTTCTTGGAACAATTCTGTAAGACAATGTATTTCTTAAAGCCTAATACAGCCTAACAAAGTTAGAGTTTACTTTTTTACTATAAAAGACATATTTGTATTTTCAAGTGGAAGCAACTGAAATATTTAGGGAGAAATCACCCTTTTGGTATTAATAAACCTTAAGAAAGGGAATTCTAGGTATTGACAGGCTTCAAAAAAATACAAATTTGTTTTGTGAGCATAAAAAACTATGGCATTTCTGTTTTGTCTTCTTTCTTTTTTGTGTTTGTTTGTTTGTTTGTTTTGAGTAAGCTCCATGGAGCCCAGTGTGGGGCCTGAACTCACGACCCTATGATCAAGATCTGAGCTGAAACCAAGAGTCGGACACTCAACCGACTGAGCCACCCAGGTGCCCCCCAAATTATGGCATTTCTGATACAGACTTCAAAATTTTCCAAGACAAAATAGATATGAATTCACAGCCAGAGATTTTTAAATCTTTTTTTTTTAATTAATTATTTATTTGAGAGAGAGAGAGAGAGAGAGAGAAACAGCATGAGAGGGGATAGGGTCAGAGGGAGAAGCAGGCTCCCCGCTGAGCTGGGAGCCCGATGTGGGACTCGATCCCAGGACTCCGGGATCATGACCTGAGCCGAAGGCAGTCGCTTAACCAACTGAGCCACCCAGGCGCCCACACAGCCAGAGATTTTTAAAAGGAAAACAATTTAAGGAGATTGGTAGGCAATAATAAATGACATTTGGACCATACTATTACTATGATGAGAAAGAAACCAATAGCATGCAGAGAGCATCCCAATCAATAGCCATAGCTTTTTAAAACCGCACACAGAGGGTGGTGGAAGAAGGGCCCATAAGTAAAGATGCTGTGCAGCTCTGGAATAGCCAGACTGTCCAGCCAGATCAGAGCCTCTGGCAAGTTCTTTGCACCTCTCTTGAGGCTATATTTCAGGAGGCTATTTCATAAATCAGAACAAGTCAGGAGGCGATTCAGGTAAGTCAGGAATTTGGAATACTTGTATACTAAATGGTTAATGAAGGTGATAGCATTTGATCTGAAAAAAAAAGAAAAAGACATCCCTAGAGACCCAATGTGTGTCCCCAAAGACTCAGAGGCTGTCATGTGGTCCAGCCCTCAGACTAGGGGTAGCAAGACGGTGATCTAACAGAAGTATGGTGTTTGGCCAATTCAGTATTGGCCCAAGTAAATTTTGTGACTGTTTTGAAGTAGCAGTCCACTCTTAAAGTAAGGTTTTTAGCTAAAAATCCTAGTTTTGGACTTCTCTGGAAGAATTAGAAATTCTGTCTCTCTTTATAGCAGCCAACAGATGGAGATGAGGAGAGACTGCCCCTTGTACGGGCATGGGTCCTCCATCGCACCAATCTCTATGATCCTCAATGTCTCTTGCAAACTGAGATGTATTCATAGCACTCTTTCACCATCTTTGGCCAGACTTCTTCTAATAGGACAATTATGGGTTTTTGTTGTTGTATGCATATCTCTATCAGATTTTTTCTTTTTTTTTTTTAAAGATTTTATTTATTTATTTGAGAGAGAGAGAATGAGAGACAGAGAGCACGAGAGGGAAGAGGGCAGAGGGAGAAGCAGACCCCCTGCTGAGCAGGGAGCCCGATGTGGGACTCGATCCCGGGACTCCAGGATCATGACCTGAGCCGAAGGCAGTCGCTTAACCAACTGAGCCACCCAGGCGCCCCAGATTTTTTTCTTATTCTCAAAAAGCATCACTTATTGGCATTCAAGGTTGTGGCCTATGGTTTAGATTTAATCTGTACTGTGTTGGCTGGAGAACTAGAATGTATGAGATTTTAGCTCAATTAAAGAGCTTCCTCACAGCGTTGTTTCTTAAGAGGAGTGAACAGTGTTTTCACCATGTGGCCATTGGTGGTGAGTTCTCAGTAACTATGAATATTTATAAGAGGCTGAATGCTACAATTGGAAACAACCTAGATGTTCATCTATGGATGAATAAAGAAAAAAATATATACATACGATAGAATATTATTTGCCCTTTAAAAAATAAGTAAATCTTGCCACATGGAACAACACAGATAAACCTTGAGGACCTTATGCTAAGTGAAATAAGGCAGCCTTCGAAAGACAAATACTACACCATTCCACTTATATGAGGGACCTAAAATAGTCCTACTCGTGGAAGCAGAGATTAGAATGGTGGTTGCCAGGGGCTACGGGGAGGGAGAAATGGAGAGTTGCCACTGAACAGGTACAAAGTTGCAGTTATGCAAGATGAATAAGTTCCGGAGATCTGCTGTATAATATCGTACCTATAGTTAACAATACTGTGTGGAACCCATAAACAATTGTTAAGAGGGTAGATCTCGTGTTAAGTGTCCTTACCACAATTAACAAAACAAAGGAAAGAAAGAAAAGGCTGAATGCGGTCAGTGACGTTGTATGAGCAAGTCTTGCATGTCATAGGACAGTTCACCATCGCTGTGCTACAGCTCGAAGGTGGAACCGTGATGCCCACACAGTTGTGTCACCACATACTAGCCAAAGGAGAAAGAAAAATCACGTTTTAAGAAAACTTAACTGAGGTTGAATCCTGTACTTAGAATGTTGGGTTGAACTGGTGGGAAGATGGAGGATAGTGGTGGTGTAGAGTAAGGTGCAGCCTGCTGCAAATTCAAGATGAGAGGCAAAGTGGGGCGCCTGGGTGGTGCAGCCATCTAGTTTCGGCTCAGGTCATGATTTCAGGGTTGTGAGATCAAGCCCTGCATCAGGCTTCACGCTCAGTGCGGAGTTGGGTTGGTTTTCTCTCACCCTCTGCCCCTCCCTCTTGTGCTCTCTCTAAAAATAAATAAACAAATCTTTGAAAAAAAAGATAAGAGGCAAAAAAAGAAAGAAAGAAAGAAAAAAATAAGATGACATGTTGCCAGGAAAATAAGAGAACTTTGCTTTGTGGGTCTCTAAGAAGGTATGGGTATTGTCAGAACAGTAAATGGTTCTACTCAGACAATGCTGATGGGCAACACGCATGATAACCAGGGACGCTGGGAGAGAGTCTATGAAGCTCTGTTATGTGAGACAGTGATTGCATTGCAATTATTGCTAATTTGTTTTCTACTCCTATCAGTCCTTTAATCTCTTTAAGCTTGCTGTCAAAATGTTCAGAACCCATAAGTGTACTGAAAACACAAAACAGTTGAAGCCTGGACTAGAAGACTGAACGGAATGGCCTTGGCTTTGGTCCAACTCTGAGCTAGTGATACACTGTTCTTATAGATGCTAAATAGCAAAGCTCTACTGTGAACTCATCTCCTATTTTAAAGATGACAAGAATGTAGATAAACAAAGGCCCATCCATCTTTGATGGATTCAAAGATATGAGACTTGATTGATGCATTCTTTTTTTCACATTCAGTGCCACATACATTTTGGTCAGAGCAAAATAGGACTGCAGTTTACTTATGTCTATGTCACCACACACCATTTATGGATTTGATTAAGGAAATAAAAGACTTTCTGCCAGTTTATGCACCATGAACTATACTATTGATCCCCAAACAGGTCTTATTTTGTGAGGTGGCCCTCTAATACCCAATAACCTATGGTATCCCTCTAAATTTAAATCAGCAGTGATTAAGAGCTGAAGCTTAAGGGGAAACTTGCAAATAAATGTAAATAAACTAATGTGCAAAATTCAAATTTGAAAGTCAATGGCAATAACGATTTAATCTCACCAGAACAGCACTCAAATTGCCCTTCTTGTCCTTGAGATGTTTAATTTAAAGGGGCTTTTTCTGGTAGTGGTAGAGCATTTTGAACCACTTTGTTGTGGATTTATGAGACTATTTCTTCCCTGGGGCGAGTTGTTCCTCCCTTAGGAGACGCTTGCTCATTTATGCACTAAGGAAAGGGTATAATAATTTGTGGTGACAGATTAGACAACTATTTTCTTTCTTTCTTTTTTTTTTTTTTTAGATTTGTATTTGAGAGAGAGCGTGCAAGTGAGAGAGCACAAGCCAGGGCGGGGAGGGCAGAGGGAGAGGGAGAAGAAGACTCCCCACTGAGCAGGGAGCCCAACTCTGGGCTCGATACTCGGACACCCAGATCATGACCAGAGCCGAAGGCAGACGCTTAACTGACTGAGCCACCCAGGCGCTCCAACTTCTCTCTGGATTTTTATCTTAAGATTTTTATTTTTCATTTTCAAAGATTTAATTATCATGTGTCTTAGTTTGAATTTCTTTCTTCCTTTCCTTTTTTCTTTCTGTCTTTCTGTCTTTCTTTCTTTCTTTCTTTCTTTCTTTCTTCTTCCTTTCTTTCTT
>NC_058410.1:33294028-33369603 GCF_002201575.2 Neomonachus schauinslandi
GATGCGGGACTCGATCCAGGGACTCCAGGATCATGACCTGAGCCGAAGGCAGTCGCTTAACCAACTGAGCCACCCAGGCGCCCCATTTCTGTCTTTCTTTGAAAGAGAGAGAGAGTGAGCACGTGTGAGTGGGGTGGGAGGGGTAGAGGGAAAGAGAGAATCCGAAGCAGGCTTCATGCCCAGCATGGAGCCAGATGTGGGGCTGGATCTCAAGACCCTGAAATCATGACCTGAGCTGAAATTAAGAGTTGGAGGCTTAACTGACTGAGCCACGCAAGCTCCCCCCCACCTTGATATGAATTTCTTTGTGTTTATACTGTTTGGGTTTCACTTAGCTTCTTGAATGTATAGGTTTGTATCTTTTACCATATTTGAAGTTTTCAACCATTGTTTTTTCAAATGTTCTTTCTATGCTACTCCCTCTCTTTCTCCAGTACTCTGATGATATGACTATTAGATCTTTGTTATTATCCCATTGGTCCCTAAAACTCTATTTTTTCTTTTTCCTTTCTTTTTTTTTTTTAAGTCTCTTTCCTCTCTTTTCAGATTGGGTTAATTCTATTGTTCTGCTCTCAAGTTCACTGATTCTAACCTCTGACATCTCCATTCTACTATTGAACCCATCAAGCAAGTGTTTTCTTTTAAATTTCTGTTACTCTATTTTTCAGTTCTATAATTTCCATTTGATTCTCTTTTATAACTTCTATTTCTTTGCTGATAATTTTTTTCTCATTTATTTCAAGAGAATTTGTAATTGACTGCTGAAACATTTTTATGATGGTTGTATTAAAATCCTTATCAGAGAATTCCAGCATTTGATCTATGTAGGTGTTACATTAGTTGATTGCTTTTTCTCACTCAAATTGTGATTTTCTTGGTTCTTGATATGACAGGCAATTTTCTATTTTCCCTCAGGCATATTGTCTGTTTAGTTAGGAGATTCTGGGTCCCTTAGGTTCAGCATGCAGGTTTTAGCCTACTTTTTCCAATGGCAGTTTAATTTTTAGCACCTTTGTGGTGTTATTTTGATTTGTTTGGTGTACCAGATGCCACTGGGGCTCTCGCAGGTCTTGGCTGGTATTGTCTAAGGGGTGGAAGGGGTTTCCTCAGCCTGGGCCACCAGAGGTCTCTCAGTGGGAGAAGGGCATGGTAGGATCCTCCTGCTGATACTCCCTGCCTGCCCTGGTGTCCCCGAAGGGTGGGGGCAGGGAGAGTCTCAGACCTGATGCGACAAAGAGACTTCCTGGGCCAAGCTGGAAGCCTGTTGCTTCTGCTGGGCCCCTCATCTGCCTGCCCTGGTGTCTCGGGGCCAGGAGAGTCTCAGGCCCACAGAAACAAAAAGGTTTCCCATACCGGGCTGCTTGCTGTGACTGGGTCCCATTATCTGGTCCCACACACCTGCCCAGATCAACATACCATTTGAAAATTACATTTAATTGTGATATGTAGGAAAAGTCAGTTTAATTATGGTTGGGAATATTTCCAGGGTGTGTTTGTGACGCTGATTTGTGAAGCTGTGTTTCCTAGAACTCAGCCCCCACCAGCTTTTCATGGGCATAATCTAATGTTGCTTTTTAAGACATTAGCTGTCTTTTTATCTGAGGGAACGATGGTATCCAAAGAGTGTTGTGCCAAGCTGGAGAAGGGCGTGGAGGTGGATCATAGGGTTTTACCTTGGTCATTGGTTTTATAACATAATTGGATCTGGCAGACAATAGGTATACTTACCAGCTTTGATAACACATTTGTAATTATGATTAATTTCTCCTACTTCGTGGGACTGGGACCAACTTCCTCACCTTTTTGCTCTCTCCGAATTAAAAGAAAATTCAACTTTTGTACATCCAGACAATAAAATATTATTCAGTGCCAAAAATAAAGGGGCTATCAAGCCACAAAAAGACATGGAAGAAACAAATGCATAATCCTGAGTAAAAGAAGCCCATCTGAAAAGGCTACATACTGTCTGATTCCAACTATATGACATTCTAGGAAAAAAAAACTATTAAAAAAAAATCAGTGGTTGGCAGGGGTTGGGGACAGAGAGAGGGATGAGTGGGTGGAGCACAGAGAATTTTTAGGGCAACGATGCTGTAATGGTGGACACATGTCATTATACATTTGTCCAAACACTTAGAATACACAACATGAAGAGTGAATCCTAATGTAAATCATGCACATTGGGTGATCATAATGTGTCAGTGTTGCTTCATTGACTGTAACAAATGTAACACTCTGGTGAGGGATGTTGATGTTAGAAGAGGCTATATGTGGGGAGAGGGTATGTGGAACTCTTGTACTTTCAACTTAGTTTTGCTATGAATCTAAAACTGCTCTAAAAAATAAAGGCTATTGGGACGCCTGGGTGGCTCAGTTGGTTAAGTGTCTGCCTTCAGCTCAGGTCACGATCCCAGGGTCCTGGGATCAAGTCCCGCATCAGGCTCCTTGTTCAGTGGAGAGTCTGCTTCTCCCTCTCCCTGCTGCTCCCCCTATTTGTGCTCTCTCTCTCTCTGACAAATAAATACATAAAATCTTTGAAGAAAAATAAAGGCTATTAATGGTTTCTTCTCTTCCTCCTTTTTGTCTTAGTAGATAAGGTGCCTATTCTTTTGCCCTATTTCTCACCAATTCTCAAGCCATAACTTATGACAAAGGCTGATGCATCATTCAAATCCATTGAGTGCCACTCACATAGACGAAAATGTGAGTGGTACCCCCCTCCCCCGCCAGGAGTCGGGCATCCTACAATCAGTCATCCTAAACCCCCAAAGCTCTATGCTCTCTCCCTCCTCGTGATGCTTGAAGTCTCCCAGTAAGCCTTGAACAGCATATTTTCCGTTTCTGAGCCTAAACAATTCCTCCCATCCTTCATTCAAAGCAATGTCAAGGGGCACCTTGCTTCCCAGTCCCTTTCCCCACTTCCCTAACCCTCATCATGGCCAGCTTTCCCTTCTCGAAGTCCTTGTAACGTGCTGTGCTTCTCTTGGGTTGAGCTCTTCCCACTTGAGATGGTAGTGTCTGTTTGCTCAGCCGCTCACCCCATTAGATCGTGAACTCTCCGAAGGGGAGTGTATGTATTTTACTTTTTTATCTCCAGGCCCCTGCTTTTCCTAGCACAGAACAGGGGCTTGTATATGTTTGTTAAATAAGTAAATAACTGAGTTAATAAAGTGGCTGTTACTGAAATATGGTATAACTGGGCATTCACGGGGTGCGCAGGATTTGATTCGGCTTTAAGACTTTTACAGAGTTTATTCCTAGCCCCTGCCTCTAAAATACCTCTATCCATTGGTCTATCCAGGTAAGATTTAGTCCTCTTCGTTCAGTGCAATTAATGTTTATTAATTAGGCTATGGGGCTCTATAGTTGATTTTGTGGGAAGGAGTACAAAACAATCATAAAAATAAAACACTAGGAATTTCAAAGAGCTCATGCATAGTCATTTGACTTGCTTCCTTTGTGCTTACAAGTGTAACCCTAATTTTCCCAACTCCTGCATTTAAGGAAGGAGCCATTCTTTCTGGCTTGGGGCATCAAACAACACCGAGAATTCTTGCAATTCTTCCACATGGCGTAAGGATGGCATTGTATCTAATGTACACCTAAATAGGCTGAAAAAAATAGTCCTAGGGCTGACTGAGTGTATACTATGTGCAGAAGAGAGGTTTCTGGAAGGGAGGGACTTACACAAAAAAATATTGCAAATAAAATGTTTGGGTGGGTTTTTCTCTCATTATAAGTTATGCAAAAAACCCAAGCAATTGTTAGGGCTTCTCCTAGAGCTCTGCCTCTCTCACTTGAAAAAAAAAAATTGGTGTGTTTCTGTTTGTTTTAATCACTCCTACGCTGGAGTTGAAATGTACCAGGACCTCCTGCTGCCAAAAATTAATTTGCACATGCATCAGGGCATGCACTGAGTGCATGGCCTGGTTTCAGGAGAAATGTGCCTGTGGTTATTTTGTAAGCTAATGTGAACTTGTATATCAGCACTGGGTCTGTCACTGATTGGAACGCTGGACTGTGACTCAGAAAAGCCCTGTTTCTATTTTTGCCATTTCCCCTGACTTAATGTGTGACCTCAATCTATTACCCCTCTCTGCCTCAGGGTCTTCACTTATGCTATGCTTTTCTCTTTACAGAGAATAATTAAGGTGGTGAAATCTTGCTTGAAAATAAGTGTTTTGCCACAACAAAAGAGTCATTTTTTTTAATTGATTCTATAAACTGATTCTTTGTGAGCCACATTAAAAGTGAGATGTCACAAAGGACATGATGATAGAAAATCTGCCAAGTGGTACGTTAAAATAATCCTGCTGGTCACTGTGATCATTGTTTCTGATGTTATTATTACTCGTAATGCTGAAATCACGGTGCCTTACTACAGAAATGCCATGGTTTGAATTTCTGTCCAATTAGATATGTCATTTACAGAGCAGTGTAATGGGGAGGACGATATTACCTTCATATATGTATATATGTATATTCTCGCTTTCACACACACACACACACACACACACACACACTCACACAGTGTCCTGGAGAGAGAGGAAAGAAAACTCTTTACTAGTGTGCTCAGAGACAATCGTCCAAGGGCAAGGAAAGACTCTTCAGGAGAGAGAGGAATGAGATTTGGCTGTTCCCCCAGAAGTCACACACAAGTGAGCACTCTAATGAGGAGCTTCCTCTCCAAACTTAACTGAGCAACAACATGGAGACGAGTCACTCAGCAACTAGCTTCTGTTTTCTAGGGGACATGGACTAATCACGTGGATCTTTCCCTCCATGTTGTTGGCTTAAAAGTTGTCCCTGACCTTCCATTATGTGTCAGGTCCTATTTTAGGCACTGAAGAAACAACATAAATAAGCTTTTCTTGAGAATGTAATATTAATCCATGTTTAAAAATAATACCTCGTCCATAGAATTCCAAGTTTGAGCCTTGATTCAGGAAATGGATTTGTATTTATCTCTTTACTAGTTTCTGTCACCAGTGTTCTTTGGGTATGGCACAGAGCCACACACACCAGCCTTCCCCACACATCCTTCGATGGACATTGCATTCCTCTCTCTGACCGAAGGTATGCTAGGTGATGACAGGCAGCTAGTTAGAAAACCTAAAATGTCAAAATCTGAAAGGACTTAAGCATCGGCTTGATTCAACGAGGTTTTTTTGAGCCCCGACATTTTTCCGCAGAGGGACAAACTGGTGAGCTGACTTAATAAGGTCACATAGCTAGTCTCATGAATAGAACCTATGAATCTTGAGTCCTAATTCCAAGTTGGTTGCTCTTTACTGTATCAGTGTATTAAGGAAGCTCCTTTCTCTTCCAGGGCTGTGCTTTTTGTGTATTCTAGAAAGGTTGAAATGCGATTAAGAACTATAACTTGGTGGTTAAGAATAGGGGTCAGGAATCAGGCTGACTGAGTTCAGATTCTGATAATGTATCTTAATACGCAAACTTGGGAAAGTTATTGATTGATATAGCCTCTCTGTTTCTTCATCTCTGTGTAAGTGGATAGAACAATAAGAATCAGCTCATAGGGTTTTTTTTGTGTGTGTGTGGGGATAAAAATGAAATAATCCATATAATATAGTTAGTATAGTCTGTGGCACTATTTAAACAGGTAATAAATGAAAGCAAGGTGTACAGCAGAAAATAAGTATTTTTTCTCCTGGAGTATTTTTGCATCAGACAGTTAAATTATAGAAATATACCTTATGTTCATATAAGTTAAAACTTGAGCTTTAGATGTTACCTTCAAATTAAGATTCAAAGAGTTGAAAGAAATGACAGAAATGTGTGAAAACTTCCTTGAATGCTTGTTTACTTAAAATAGATAGTTGAGGGGCACCTGGCTGGCTCAGTTGGTAGAGTGTGCCACTCTTGATCTCGGGGTTTTAAGCTCAAGCCCCACATTGGATGTAGAAATTACTTAAAAATAAAATTTAAAAAAATAATAAAATAAAAAAGATAGTTGATTTTTGGAGTCAAACCTGGAGCAAATATTAAATGATAGGTAAAGAAACACAATAAATCTAAATTTGAATGAAGATTGAAGAATGGGGAAAGAGGACAAGCTTTCAGCGAGAATTCCATTCATTATTTTTCCTTTTTAAAATCTCTAGGAGCTAAATTCATCTCCTAAGTTTTATAGTTGGCCCTATAATAAATTGTTTCGCTGTCCTTCAGAACACAGAAATGCAGCCAGACATATGAATCCAGACAACTTGCAGAGCATATAAAACACCCCTTCCAGGTTTTGCCTTTCCTCACATTAGTCCCCTGCTGATGGACTCACGACTGTGGAATACAATCCCAAAGCTGCTTCTGGAAGGGAATTTTGCCCCTCACCTCTCTCTCTCTCTCTTTTTTCTTTAAGATTTTATTTACTTATTTGAGATGAGAGAGAGAATGCACACACGCTTGAGTGGGTGCACAGAGGGGGAAGGAAAAGCAGGCTCCCTGCTGAGCAAGGAGCCCAAGTGTGGCTCGATCCCAGGACCCTGAGATCAGCATCTGAGCCAAAGGCAGATGCTTAACGGACTGAGCCACCCAGGAGCCCCTGCCCCTCACCTCTCTGACCATGATCTTACTTCCTCCCTCTGCCAGACTCAAGGGACTCAGTCTCTTTTGCCCTCATCCTCTTCACCACTCTGTGGGCTGATGATGTGCACATATTCAAGTCTAAATGGCAGTGGAAGTAATGAAATCTCAAGCCACAGTTCCTCCTTGTTATCATTTTTAGCTCTTTTCACTGTGACCATTATGAACCCTGTACATGACTTCTCAGTATAGAATATGAGTGCACACTGGCCAAGGAAATACACAAGTTAATTATGCCAGTGGTTCTTCTTTCTACTGCATGAATTTTATATATAAGTAAGCACACAGCCATCTGAATTGCTCCCTCCACATTTTCCTCTATTATAATCGTTGAACACTGTCGAAAGTTAAGCTTCATTTAAAAAATTCACTTATTATTCATTTGGAGAACAAAACAGGAACCAATAGGAAAGCACCAGGATTTTATTAAACTGTTTTGCTTTGAAAGAAAATAACTTAGGTAGTCTGTGTAATGCATTTTTTGTAGTGCACTTTTTTTTTCCAGGAAATTAAGTATTAAATAATGTATTTGCCCAGTGAGTCGGAGTAAAAGCTGGATGGGGACCTACTATATCTTAGGACGGTGGCACTGGGGGCTCTATGTGGACATTTGTTGTGCCCTTGTCCTTAAGACAGAATCCCATTTGCAATTTTGGCAAGTGCCGGAAGGATTCCAGGCGTGTACTTTTACACACACTCTATCCTCTACCTGTACTTCTATTATCCTATTTCCATTTTTTTCATCCTGATTTCTACATGTATATTTTCCTGTTTTATGTTTCTCAAAAGACTTCTTAAATACTTTTCAGAATGAAGTATGAATGAGTGATAAATGAATGAATAAACTTCTCAATGTGAGTGGTACATTTGTCTTATTCTCACATTTAAGTTTTAAAATTAACCAAAACCCCCCAACATTTTGCTGGTATTACCATAGCTCCTAGGACAATCACTATCAAATTAATTCATGTATTTTTTGATGGCTTGTTTTATACCAGGTTCTGTGTTATGTGTTAATACGGTGGTATGTAAACAGATATGGTTCCTGACCTCATGCAACCTACAGTCTATATAAATAAGGTTTTCTGCTAAATAATTACTACAACATCTGCATCACTATTTTCTCTTCAATATATTTAACTTCATTATATCTTGCAATAACTTCAATATTTTAACATTTGTTTGCATTTGTGATACATGCAGCTATTTATATTAAACATGTCTAGTCTGATAAAGAATACAGCATGCCACAATATCTTCCAGTTTTATGTTTAAGGTTGTTAGGATTGTCAATGTAAGAATTATTGATTAGGGGGCACCTGGGTGTCTCAGTTAGTTGAGCATCCGACTCTTGATTTCAGCTCAGGTCATGATCTCAGGGTCATGACTTCGAGCCCAAGCGTTGGGCTCCATGCAGAGCATGGAACCTGCTTGGGTTTCTCCCACTCCCTCTGCCCCTCCCCACTCCCTGCTTGCACACTCTCTCTCTCTCAAAAAAAAAATTATTGATTAGAATTCTACCTCATATAACTCTCTAATAGATTTTAGTCTCTGTTACTGTAATGGTTTATAGGAAAAAACTATTTTCTTTTGCTCATTATAAAAGGAGTTTCCTCTGAGAGTTATTGACAATCTCTACTACCTTATAAGTCATAGCTGAATGTTCAGCTGTTAAACTAAATCAAGGAAGTATGTTATTATGTGTACTCATATGTGTATGTATATATTGTATATGTGCCCATGATTAGACATGAAAAATATGCAGCAAGTAATTAAATCCTGATTCTCTTAAGCACATACTTTTTCTTATCTTCCTATTCCTTTCCTCCTCATTAAAGAATTAAGTTATCTACTTGCTTATGGACTAAGTGGGTTGAACAGGCATGACACCTGCCTTCTAGTGTTATTGTCAAAAACTTTTATTAAGCACATAATTGCACAAGGCATTGGGTAATTGCGGCACCAAAAGAGCTGCATACTCAGAGTTTCTAGATTTTTTGTCCTGTCAGAGATGATTCTTATGCAGCTTAATCTCCATAGGCATGGAATTAAAATATTGTTTATTTCCTGGAAGATTGATGCAATGTATATCAACTCATGTATTCTTCCACATTTTATAGTCCTGTAGAAGTAACTTTTTTTTTTTTCTGGTTCTTTTACTTTTACAGTATCTTTTCTCCTCTCTTCTCTGTCCCTGATTCTGTTGCTCTCATGTAAGAAAGACTTAAGAGGTGTCTGGGTGGCTCAGTCGGTTAATCCGCCAACTCTTGATTTCGGCTCAGGTCATGAACTCAGGGTCGTGAGATCGAGCGGGGAGTCGGGCTCTGCACTGCTGAGTGTGGAGCCTGCATAGGATTCTCTCTCTCTCCCTCTGCCTCCCCCCCTCACTCACACACACTCTCTTTCATAAATAGATAGATAATAAATAAATAAATAAATAAATAAAAGCTTAAATATTTTAATAAACATTGTTAGGGAAATTCATAGGATATTAGATTCAGGTTGATTTTTACCTAACTGACCATTTGCTCAAGTCCATTTGAGAATAAAAAAAAGGCTTCAATAATTATAACTTAAATACATAACGGGCACCACAGCACCACACAATTCCAGGGGACACTTTTGTCGTCTTGATGACTCATACTTCACAACCAGATGTGTACATGAGCCCCCAGATCTCCATCTCTGGCTCTGATATTCCTCCTACATTTCCAGCCTGTCTGCTGAATGTCCCACCTTCTCAGTATCAACACATCTAAAAATGACATTTTCTTTCACTCCTCTCAACACCATCAACTCCTTGCACTGATTTTTAATTTTTGTTCTTTCAATCCCTAAAAAAAAAAAAAATCCAATATCTTGCAAATCCTGCTTCTTGCTTAATATCTAAGTAGTTGTAAAAATGTATTGACTCTTTCATCAAAATGTCATGGGCATCTATCCAGTCCTTTCCTTTGCTGATTCTAGCACCCCTACTTTAAGGTCCTTACTAATTCATGTGTGGGTTATTGCCAGTCCTCTTGCTTAACAGAGGCTTTCTCTGTTTTACTGATCAAAACTCCACTTAAAACTCCCACTAAAACTAGCTGGCTGCCGCAGCTCAAAGAGATTTTTGCTTCTAAGCACTGCGGTGGAATTTATCTGATTATTTTCTAATGTAATCAATGAAGTTGACAGCTCCTTGAGGGGCAGGACTTCTCCTGATCCATTGTGTACCATCCGCACCCCTAGCACTGTGACTATCACTTGCCCAGGATCAGGAAATAAACACATGTTCAGACCTCTTTCCGAACTCCAAATGCTTCTCTGCAACTACATTTTACACATCTCTAGCTGAGAACATCAAACGCAATAATCATTGCATCCTCATCAAATCTCTTTCCCCTTTATTTCCTATTTGTGTGAATTTTTCACCCTCCACCCAGTTGCTCAAGCCAGAAACCTTGACTCATCCTTAAATCTTCCTCTGCCTCAGCTACAACATCCACGCAGTCTCTAGACTCTGCTGAGTGGTCCCAGCATGCCATTACCTCCTTAAGTTTCCCTGACCCATCCTTAGTGCCATTACCTTTGTGTGAACTCTGTGATCCTCACTTGCATTGCTATGGTGGTCCCAACTGCTCCCCCTGTCCTTTAGTCGTTCTTCCTCGAACCCATTCTCCGCAATGCCATTTAGTGATCTGTATATGTTGGGAAATTGACCCTACCACTTTGTTGCTTAAAACTGATCCTGGTTTACCAGTAGCCTTCATGGTGAAGTTCAAACTCTATAGCAGGACATCAAAGACTGGTTTTCTGACCCTTACTGTCTTTCCACTTCTTTCCTCCCCTTACCCTCAAACCCCGAGTAATGATGATTGACTCTCCAAAGACCTTTGCCCTGGGGAATTTGTCAAAGCCAGTCATGATAGTTCTGAATTATCTTTTCTAATGATCATCTAGGAAAGGCTAAATGACCCAGTTGTGGCCAATGGGGTATGAGAGGAAGTTTGCTGATGATATTCTAGAAAATATTTCCTTGTCTAAAGCATAGACCCAAAGGAAAGACAGCTTCTTTCTGCTCCTGGGCATTGCTCTGGCTGGAACTGTTGTCTGGACCTGTGCAGCCATCTTGCTACAAGGACGAGGATGAGACTACAAAAGCGAGGAGGGCAGAGCCATGAGATCTGTGGGAAAGCATTGTTGGAGGCCTGATGCCCTGCTCCTGGGGTATGCCCAATTGATGAGCATCCTTCCTGGTGGGATGATGCATTGCCTTATGGTTTGGGCCGATCCAAGTTTAGGTTTCCTGTTATCTGCAGATGAAGGTGTCATGACAGGGAGTCACTCCAAACATGGCATGCTTTCTCTTCCCTGCTGATCTGTGTACATGCTCCCAACTAAAATGCCTTTTTTCTAGACTTCAGGTCTTAAAAAAGAGTTAGGTCTTTCCCAGTCACTCAAAGTATACATGGTAGACACTTGGCTTGCCCAAATCTTAGAACTTATCACTACAGTTAAAATTACTCATCCCTATCCTCCAGCAGTCTTGTTCTGGACATGTCGGTCACAGTCATTTTATGCCCATGGTGCCTTTTAATTCATTCATTTATACATTTATTGGACAAATATTATTGAGCACTTACCATGTGCCAAGCATTGCTGTAGATACTGGGATATGAGAGTATATAAAACCAATAAATTCCTTGCCATCATGGAGTTTAAATTCTAGTGGAGAAGGCAGCCAATAATCCAGGAAGTAGATATAGAGTATGTATAAGGAGGTCAAGGAGATAGGGATAGGATGAAGAGTCATAATTTAAATAAAAGTTCTGAGACAAGCCCTGAGGGAAATAATGGAGATAGCGCATGGATGTCTGAAAGAGGAACATGTCAGGGAAAGAGAGGGAAGGGCCCTGAGAGGGAAGAGGGCTTGGCTTTCTAAAGAGCAACAAGTGGCTGGTGTGGCTGGAGCAGAGTGGGGGAGGGGCAGGATGAGGAAGTATTCTAGGAATAGATGTGGGATCTTGTGGACATGGATGTTTAGGTTCCATTCAGAATGGACTATTTTCAGCAGAGGAAAGACATGACTTGAGTTGGGTTTCAGATGTGTTGCACCCCCCTTCTGTGTGAGGAGAGGGCTGTAGGGGAGGAGGGTGGAAGCAAGAGACCTTTGCTGTGGTCCAGGAGTGAGATGGTGGTGGGTGGACCAGGCCACGGGCTTGGCAGTTTCTAAGGGACATTGCCATGGTCACTTCCTTGCCGAGAAAAGCAGCCCTAGACTCCTGATCAGACAGCTCTCTTCCCACTGCCATGCTGCCCCAGCCCCAGCTACTGGACCAGGTGTTGATGACCCATCCCAGGGCAACCTCCCCATAAACTGTTCACTGAGCTATGAAGCAGCCTCAAATGAAAACCACAGTCTAGATATGAATGAATCATATGGTAAGCAGCAGAAAGGCAGAAGAACTGAGAACTACCGAAAAGGAGACAGGAATGGAGTGAGTGGACATATCAATGGCAGAGCATGGGGTAGGATCTGTGCCCTGAGGCTGCTGTGGCAGAGACAAGTTGGCTCCATCTCTAGAGAAGCTGTGGGTGCTGAGTGGACTTTGAGTTCCACTCTATGGGACCCACAGTGGGACTCTTGTTATCAAGAGTCCTGTTTTCCCCTTTTATCCTCTCTTAGTGTAGCCTTACTATCAACCTTTATTAATAGAAAAAATACTTGAGTGAACCTGTTTTCCTTGCATCTGAGCACCAGGATTTGGGGTTGCACATAACAACTTCTCAGGGCATGTGGGATGGTTGGCATTTGATCGTGGCCTGAGAACGAGTTTACTCCAGCTCAGATCTCACCATTGATGCCAAGAGCCCATGGTTTGCCCTGTCAACTAAAGTTTTGCCTGGGATTTTAAACATGCCCCAAACATGTCCCCTTTGAAGGCAGTACGCAATGTGACTTGGTTGCTGTTGTGTTTGAGAAATATCAAGGGGCTCAGAAATGTAAAGACAAAGGAGTTGGATGGTTGCCTCTCGAAGTGTTAGGTGCCTTCAAAAATAAAATTTCAAGCTCTGTCCCGGGTTGCTCAACTAATGGCAGATAAAGAAACAAAGCACCATTATGTAACCGTCACAAGATGAATTTTCTGTCTGCATCCATATCCAAGGCTAAGAGCCTCCTGAATATTATGTTCAGAAAATGGTTTTCTGCAATGAAGAAATGAAGCATTCAACACATTCTCTTTCTTGATTATTTGTGAGCTAAGAAATAGTTGTTTCGTTGGTTGTAGGAGTAGAAGCTGAAAAGATGCATAGGGTAGGGTCATGCTCAGATAAGTTTCTGGGTAGGAAGAAACTATCAGAATCAAAGTAATCAGGAAGTAATCAGAATCAAAGAGCCAGAGATGAGATGGTTCTCTATTGGTGAGGAGTGAAGTTATAGTAGAAACAAGACAAACAGAAGTCCCCTCACCGTAGAGGAGCAGTGAACAGTTCTTGCTGAGGGACAAAGAAACATTGTGGTCTGTAACCTGTGCTGGATTCTTCCAGTTCCAGACAACATTCCCATCATGTCAAAGCCTGCCTGTTCAGCTAAATGGGTGCCCAGGGTAGTTCAACATGCTCTGATACTGGAGACGCGTATACTTTCTGAATTGCTCTCAAAGCTCCTGGTGAGGTAAATGTGAGGCAATTTTAACCATCAATTACAAAGTGATTTCATATCTATTTTTCAACTGATATAAGAATCCTCATGGAGCTGTTAAGAGAGGAAATGTCTTAATTCGGCAGGTTCAGCTAGGTTTCCTTTGAGGAGGTTACATAGCTATTGGGTAGTATGACTTATCCAAGTGCCATATTCTTGCCACCATTTCAAGGAACCACACAGCTTTTCAGTGAGTGGTGGAGACCATTTAGGCTCCAGGCTGAATTTGGGGGTCATTTGTCATATCCTAATTTCAATTAATTGGAACTCAGTTCTCTAGATTTCAAGATCTTAGGTGCCTGGTGATTAATAACAGATATTGTTTGTTTTTGCATTGACTGACAAGTTCCATTAACAGGGTCGGACGTTCATGAGTTTGCCACTGGTGATATACAATAAAGCTTGGGGCTCTTTGGTGCTCTAAATTTCTCTGTGTTAGGGACTGCTTATATTCAATGGCCCTCAACAAATATGATAAGCACTAATATTCAGAAAATGATCTTCTTATATTAGGAGGACAATAAAGCACAACTTCTTTTTAAAAATTTCAAATCTATACACAGAAGAGCAGTAAAAATGACCCAAAAAAGCAGGTTTTCAATAAATTGATTTGTATTTATTCAGTGTTCAGTGGCAAATCACCTTCTAACTTTGTTGTCTGTAAGCTACAAGGAGTAACAGAGAAAAGTCCTGTCATATACAACACTCTTTCCCTCCTCACTGGTATGACCATCAACTCAGTAAAGGGATGTCCTATTTCTGAGTTAATTAAATTAGTTTATTGTAGAATTATAGATTTTTCAGTTCTGGCAGAAACCTGAACAATTATCTGATCCTACCACCTGTTTCCAGTCTATCTATAGAATATCCTAGCAATTTTGCTGTTTGCAGAGAGTAAATTCTTATTTCCTGATGTTGTATTTCTGGAAATCTCTAGGAAGTGTGGCCAAATAAACCAATATTCAAAATAAACCAAAGTAACAAATAAACAATACCCCACAATGATGGCAATTGGAAGGCGATGTGTTTGCGATCCCTTTGTCCTGGAAAAGACCTTTGTGGTTGATCAACATGATGTTGCCACATGGACTTAATTATATCCAGACCTCATGACTTCAATAGACATCAAGTCTCTGCTCGGTAGTACCACAAAGTAACACACAAAAAAGAATTGGTGTTTCCAGAGCAGGGATTAAGGATATATTCTTTCATCGTCTGGCAAAATCCTCAGTAAATCTAGATAGAGAGATGTGAAGCTGCACTAGCAATTTAACAAGACTGAATGATAGATTCAATAAAAGATTGACATGTTGAGCAATGGGAATCCAGAAAATTCTTCCTGTCAGGATATTCTAATAATCTTTGAGACAGTCTTAATCAATTGCACCATCTCTTCAAACACAGGATTTTAAAGAGACACAGAGATGTTCTCCTAATCTTTCATGTCAGTCGAAGTTTTTATTTTTTTTTTTAAAGATTTTATTTATTTATTTGACAGAGAGAGACACAGCGAGAGAGGGAACACAAGCAGGGGGAGTGGGAGAGGGAGAAGCAAGTTCCCTGGCTGAGCAGGGAGCCCGATGCGGGGCTCAATCCCAGGACCCTGGGACCATGACCTGAGCTGAAGGCAGCCGCTTAACGACTGACCCACCCAGGTGCCCCAGTTGAAGTTATTAAAGAAAGAACAGTGTCAAGGAATCCACACTTTGCATATACCTGCCATGGAGCTGTGATTGTTTCAATAACGGACACAGGAAGAAAGGAAGTTAAGTAGAGCCCACATCTGCCTGACTCGAAAAATCTATATTAAAAACCACAGCACTATACTTTTTCTCAGTTAATGTGAAGTGTATATTTGAAATGTTGTGTCATCAAATTTCTGGAATAACATGGAAATATTTCCATCAAGTATATTCCTGTGTAAGTAGTCAAAATGTGTTGACAACATGTGAACCTAAAGATTCAGGTGTGACAGATGAGAAATCTAAGATAATGGGGTTATGCTAACAAAGATCATTTCCATGCACAGGGTTTAACCAATTAAAACTATTTTTACGTTCACTTTCCATTTGGCCCTCAGGGGCCAAAGGCTCAGAGATATTGAATAATTTATTCAAGTTCACAGAAGTAATCAATGGAGTCAGAGACCCAATGCAATGATTTGCAAATAGCTTTTATATTGGTCAACCTCTACCACCTGTATTTAGATAAGAAAGGCCATTATAAGATCAAACCATATTTGATGCTGCTCTTCCAACTTACACAATGTTTCTTGGTAACTCAAGACATCAGGTTCAAGTTCAAGAAAAGTCCCCAGTGGGCAAATACTTCTGATTTAAAAATAGGATGCTCTGATTTCGAAATAGTAGGCTGAGTACACACTGAACCCTGACACACCACAACAAATTTTAGAAATGAAAGCTTGGATGTGTACCTATTTGTGTATATATGTGTATGTATATTATATATCTTAATATATACTTATATGTTTTACTTAAATATATATGTAAACAAATACATAGTCATAGTCACCCCAATAAAAGAAGAAAAATGTTCAGAAGTTGTGATGAATCCCTAAATTACTTAAAACAAATGGATTCTGATTTTAAAGATATAAACAGTAGTCTCAAACGTGTGCAGAAGTCCAAGGGAGAGGGACACCACAGAGTGAGAGGAATACTGGATATGCTTCAAGCTAGTAAGTGGTGGAAACCAGAAGCTGGAGGAAGCCAAGGGCAATCAAGACGGTGCTTGCTTGGCTGATGAACTCTTAGAAACTGTCTCTCTCTCTCTCACACACACACACATGCACACACACTTTATTTTAGGAAGCTAGGAAGCTGTGACAGGAATATCTGTTTCCTTGGGACAGAAAGCCAAGGCCTTAATGACATGGAGAACAAGAACTTGTTAAGCCCAGACCAGGTGCCAAGATGTCCCACCAGGGGTGTCCTGCCCTTCTTCCTCACTTGTTTAAAGCCTTATGGAGCCCAATCTCCACAGTAGATTCTGCTTTTCCCTCTACATGTGCATCACACACACAGGCAGTTGACCACATGCATGAGTCATAGTAGAGACATAAACTCAAAGTTAAGAATAAGAGACTGAGAAAAGTCACCCAGTAAAAGAGAAGCAAAACACAGAAGTTAGTCTGAAAAAACAGATCTAGTAAAGCATTAAGGACAGGATATGTAAAATGAATCCAACACTATCACTGGAAAGATTAAGGAAAGTATTACACCAGGAAACAAATTATAAGCAGTTAAAAGAAAGAACTAATCAGAAATTCAAAAGCCAATACTCATACATGATTTACACACACACACACACACAAACACAATTAATAGTTAACTAGGTATGGGAAAACCTTTCCTTAGCCTGATGGAAGTTATTTATTGTAAATATCTAGAAAAGATTATAATTGATGGTGGAACATTATAAGCATCGCAAGTAAAACAAGTATGATGAAGATGCTGACTGTCATGGCTAACATTCCAATTGTGTCAAAAGCAAGATGTATAATCATTAAAAAGTAAAGAAAACTGTGGTTATTTACAATTGTTTACTTGGAAAACACATGATAATGAATGGTAAGTGGTGGAAGGACATGAATTAGTCTGCAAGTGAGTCTGATAATATGAGCAGTCAAAAACCAATGGCTTCCATATCCCTGAGCAATTACCGGTTAGAAAAATCCCAACTACAATAGCGATAAAGACAAGGAAGTGATAGAGTAAATTTAACAAAAAAATAGAACACATTTATAGAGAAATTTATGAAATGCTCTTGACGGACAATAAATAAGACCTTAGTAAATGGTGAGACACCATGGCCATTGACCAGAAAACACATTATCATAAAGATGTTGCTCTTTCCCAAATTAATATGTAAAGGAAATGCAGTCGCAATCAATATCCCCATCAGACTCTTCATGGAAGCTGACAAGCTGAATCTATAATTTGCATGGAATACTAAATATGCAAAACTAAAACAATTCTGAAAGGAACTCAAGTGAGCTGTACTTGCCCTATCAGATATCAAAGTTTATTACAAAGCTAAGAGAAATAATGTGATATTGATGCAAGAATAGACAAATGGACTAATGAGCCGAAACAGAGCGCTCAGGGACAGATTCAGATGCATGTGGATACTTGGAATGTAAGAATGGGAGGGAAGAAAAGATGGACGATTCAGTAGATAGTTTCACGACAACTGCCTTCATACATGGAAAAATCAGTTCGATCCCTACAAAAAGCGAATCTAACGGTTTTATAGATCTAAAGGGAAAGCAAAATTAAAACTACTCAAAGAATATACAAAATACCTTTATGATTGGCAAGTAAGAAAGTATTTATTATCCACAAAAAAACAGAAACAGTTAAGAAACATTTTGCAAATGTGCCTACCTCAGATTATAAAATCTTCTAATCCACAAAGACTTCATTAAAAAGTTAAAAGATAAGTGACTGACTAGGAGAGTGGATTTGCAACCCAAATAACAAAGGATTCGTATCTAGAACATACAGGAAAAGGCAAAGTAAGAGAACATATTTCTCATTAACCAGTCTGGCAAAAATTTAGACATTAGATAATATCAAAAGTTGGTGAGGTCTTAGCAATGATTTTTTGGATCTGACATCAAAAGCAAAGGCAAGGAAAGCAAAACAAAATAAGTGGGACTACATCAAACTGAAAAGCTCCTGCACAGCAAAGGAAATCATCAACAAAATGAAAAAGCAAGCTGGCAAGGACCTGGGGAAGCAGGAGCTCTTATCAACTGTAGGCGCAAACGTAAATTGCTATGATCACTTTAGAGAGCAGTTTGCCAGTAGCCAGTAAAATTAAAAATATTTATACCCAGGAGTTCTACCTCTGGCATATTCCCTTGACAAAAGTTTACACTTGTGCCAAGTTTGTTCATAACATTATTTTTCATAGTGAATCATTGGAAGCAATCTAAAAATGAAAACGTAATCTATCTGGGATAGATAAATAAAATGTGGTATGTCCACAAATTGGAGTGCCCCAATAAAACAGTTTAAAAGAATGTACTAGATGTAAGCATGATGACATGGCCTCATCTCAAAACAATGCTGAATAAAACAGACAAAAACACTACTAGTTTGGTACACGTAGTATCATACCATTTAATGACTGATGTCAAAGATTTTTAGAAACTTAAGAACTTTATATACCTTTACATATTTATGTTTAAATAAGAAAAATCTCATGATACTGAGGTACGAAGGAAAACAGAATTAAATTGGGGTAGTAGAGAGTGATCAAAGTAATTATTTCATCTGTAATATTCTATTTTTTAAAGGGAAAATGTATTCTATTAACTTGTGCAGTTGGAATTCATTTTTCAAACTTGCTACAAAAAGGTACGTAATAGCTGCACACATATACACACACATACTCATTCACTTAGTGCAATTGTTTTCATGATTTATAGTCCATTCTTGTAATAAAATTAATAGGTACTATTTTTTGGTCACCTACCACATGCCAGGAACTGTACCAGGAGCTTTACACACATGTCTAATCCTACTATTAATCCTGGGAGTTAAGTATTATTACAGTATCATGGGTAGAAAGAACAGATTCTCTGAGGGGTCACTTTTTTAAGACTCTAAAGGCCAGGCAGTTCCCACTGCCTACGAATTATATTATGTCACCAACTGACGACAGCTGACCACTTTCTTTAGCTAATGCAGAGACCAGGAGCATAGCATCATCTCAGCACAAAGTCCCCCTCACAGTCACCTTTCTCTGGACCCTCATTCCACAGGCTAGTGTAGGAAACCATGGCCCCATTTGCTCCTTGCATCTCCTTTTAGTTTATACTCCTGAATTTTCAGCATTCAGGATAAACTTAGCTAGTCTAAGGGCTTGTTAGGAAAATGGACCCAGTCTGCAGCCCTAAGAATGTGCCCAGATCAGGATGCACCAGTGAGAGCAGGAGTGATGAATGAGGCTTTTGTTCAGGCCTGAGCAAGGTGTAAACTGTGTGCTATATAACAGTGAGATTCACAAGGTGTACCTGGCTTGGATGCGGTGGTCTCTGGAATGTATTTTGTGAAGCTATGTGCAGAAATATACTAGACTGATATATATAAAGTCGGGCCTGGACAGAGGTAGTGACTTTCTAAAAAGTCACTCACATAAACATTATCAACTGCAACTTTGAAAATCTATAATTAGGTATTGGGAATGGATCCGGAGGCTGTATCTGTCTAGGCTCGTGCTGTTCTCTCTACCCAGCAGGGTGCCAACTTGCAGAGGGTCCTAGTCTCAGTGAATTGGAATTGAGTGTTACCTCTGGTGTTGGGTAGTGCACGGTTTGGGTAGCCACCCACAGTGGTCCAGCTGCTGTGTGTTCTTACTGTGCTGACTTGTTCAGTGGCCTCTGATAAGTAAGCCCTGTTTGGCCCTAGCAGTGCCTACATGTGGTCTTTTCATAAATCTGCATCATCTAGTGACATGGCCCATACAGTTCTGGACAATGGCCTTTGTTTTGATGGATGCACTGGTTATTCATCATAAAAGCACATTTGCAAAGTCACCTCCTCCTGTTTCCAAAGTAACCACATAGATAATCACTCAAACATGTGTGCAGGCTTTCAGCATCTTATCATTAAAAGCCTTCTGCTGGGATAAATTGGATTTATAGCCAATAATTTATTTGCTAATACAATAAGTAATTATTTTATATATTCTCTACTTTTATTCAGTTTGAATGCTTTTATCTCACACTTCTAGCACAGTTATGCAAAACAAGTACTGTGACCTACATGGTTAGCTCAAATTCTAAAAGTACCAGTCAAAGAACTATGGTGAGGGAGGGGGTTGGGGAGAGACACCCTATGGGTTGATTCCTGGATAAGAGCAAACCCTTTTTTTGTTTGGGTAGAGTTCCATTTTGTAGATGGTATTTTTCTTGTGCTGTTGGCAAGTTATACACAAATTGTTGCCAAGCACTGTTCCCATACGTAAATTGAAGCCTAAGTGATTGGAAACAGGAGCTTTATCATGCGAGGTGCAGTCACCATAATGAACCAGCTCAGACCTGAAAGTCAGGAAGTACCTGACATGCCGAAAATTGTCCTCAGGACAATGATTTCAACTCCATAGATTTTCCTTTCTATTGTGAGTTATAGACCACTCAAAAATTCTGCTGTAGAAAATATTAACAATATTTTCTACAATATTAACAATATTAACAAAATAAAGGAAGCCCCGAGGAGAATAAGATAAGTGATTAAATAAGAGAATAAATAAGTGATTGCTTATTTACAAGTTACCTTCACCATGAATGCCATATGGCTACCCTTGGATGGGACAAAGTCACGGACAAGACAGCAAAAATGGTGTCCCCATATAGCTTACAGGTCCCTTGAATGTGGTGTGGAGAAAACCTGAGCCACTTACTGAGGCCTCTTTATGAATATATCCTGATTGCTGCATCATTAGGAGATCCCAACAATAAGGTTTCGCACCTGGAATCCTATGGAGACAATGGCTTCGCAGAGCTTTTAAGAATTTCCCACCTACGGAAACTGTAAAAGAAAAAAGCACTTAAAGTGCTTGTGGGTGAGACACCACTGGCTGAATGTGGGAACCACATAGCAGTGGCTGTTAGAAACACTGAGAAATGAAAAAAAAAAAAAAAAAAGAAACACTGAGAAATGTCAAATTTATGAAGACCTTCCTCCAGCTGAAACAGGAAGAGTTTGACTGTTTGCCCCTGAAATGAGTGCAAAGAACAGATCTTGTTCTTAGTGCTCTTTGTCTCATTTCCTTATGAGGACCTTGTGCTAGCTGAACTGATCTGAGGATGCCCAGTTTGACCAGACGCTGAAACTCGTCATGCAAAAGGAACATTAATAGACTTCAAAGAAATTATTGACAGGTGTGCTGGTGTAAGTTCTCTCTGTCTCTCTTTTAGCTTCCACGTCCTTAGATAACACCCAGGCAAAGATTATCATTGCTACTCTGACCCCCATTGAATATGGAAACTATAGGAATGCAGACTCATAAACATGAATATTGAATCACAGAGTTATTTTTATAATATCAATACTCTGGGACACACAGCAGTTAATAATTAAAATTGGATAGCCCTTTTATATCTCTTATTTAATTTAATCTTAACATCCCATGAAATAAATAAATAAGTCCCATTTTACAGATGAGAAAAAAAGAGTTGTAGCTTAACCCCAAATCACATGGCTTAAAAATGATGCATTTGAGATTCACACCTGGCATTTCTGACTGCAAAGCGCTATTTTAACTATATCTTATTTAACTGTATCTTACTGCTCAACATTTAAGTGATTTTTCTTTTTTCCTTTTTTTTTTTAAGATTTTATTTACTTATTTGATGGAGAGAGAGAGAGCACAGCAGGGGGAGCGGCAGGCAGAGGGAGAGGGAGAAGCAGGCTTCCTGCTGAACAGAGAGCTGACGTGGGCTTGATCCCAGGACCCTGGGATCATGATCTGAGCCAAAGGCAGATGCTTAACCCACTGAGCCACCCAGGCGCCCCTAAGTGATTTTTCAAACTACTTTTCAAATTAACTTTCTTTGAACAGATAAATTAATGTTTTACTATCACATTAATACAAATAAATAAGATCCCTTTCCTATTTTGTTTTTTAAACTTTGTTTAAAATGGAAAGCAGAGTGCACTAAAACTTGGGATTTTGTAAATTGAGGTAAAATCAAATGAGTGACTTTGTCTTAAACTGCTTTTCTATAGTTTTACCAACTGTAGGATATACTCAATTTCCAAAAGTAATTTTTGCATCTCATTGAGATTGCTTCTCTCTAAATATAAAAGAGTGGAGTTGGGGCGCCTGGGTGGCTCAGTCGTTAAGCATCTGCCTTCGGCTCAGGTCATGATCCCAGGGTCCTGGGATCGAGCCCCGCATCGGGCTCCCTGCTCAGTGGGAAGCCTGCTTCTCCTTCTCCCACTCCTCCTGCTTGTGTTCCTGCTCTCGCTATCTCTCTCTCTCTGTCAAATAAATAAATAAAAAATCTTAAAAAAAAAAAAAAAGAAAACACATCTTAAAAAAAAAAAAAGAGTGCAGTAAAAGGATAAGGTGATATACAGATCATGGGTGCCTGGGTGGCTCAGTCCGTTGAGCATCTGACTCTTGATTTTGGTTCCAGTCATGATCTTAGGGTCCTGAGATTGAGGCCCACTTTGGGCTCCACACTCAGTGGGGAGTCTGCTTGAGGATTCTCTCTCTCCCTCTCCATTTGCCTCTCCCCCTGCTCATGCTTTCTCTCTCTCTGAAATAAATAATGTTTTTAAAAAATCAATAGCTAGCCAGCTGTCAAGCATCTACCATGTACAACAAACCATATGTGAAGGTTACATATCCTACTGTTAATCCTTGTAAGAATCCTGTAAGGCACATTATATTGACCTCATTTTACAGATGGTAAAACTGAAGTTCCAAGAGTTAACAAAGGAGAACAGGGGTCCAGACTTCTCTTTATACGCTGTAATTAGCGTGAATTGAATGGAGAAATAACATGGTACTCATCCACAAATACAAACCACAAAATTGTGTTTGTAACTCCTTTTTTTAAGATTTTATTTTTTGACAGAGGAAGAGACAGCAAGAGAGGGAACACAAGCAAGGGGGAGTGGGAGAGGGAGAAGCAGGCTTCCTGCTGAGCAGGGAGCCCAATGCAGGGCTCGATCCCAGGACCCTGGGATCCTGACCTGAGCCGAAGGCAGATGCTTAACGACTGAGCCACCCAGGCGCCCCTGCTTATAATTCTTGTTGAATCATTTTTCTATGCTGAGAGATATGGAAAGAGTGAGCCCTGGGATGCTAGAAATCAATGAGAAGTGAGCCCACTTCTCATGCAGTCCCCTTTCTAGCTAAGAGACAGCTGCTTTTTTTGATGACAGGAGAAGAGGGGGACACATTATGGAGAACTGAGGCCCAATTCTGACAGGATAGTATAATTCTGTTTATCAAATAGACCCTGATGCAATTAACTTCCACTAGAACAACGAGGAGCCCCAGTAGCCAGCCAGGAAAAGTGCCTCTCTCCCATCCTATGATATAGAAAAAAAGACAAACCACATCCAATATGCACATATTTAACATCTTTAAAGAAAAACAAAACAGTGGAATGCAATAAATATTCAAAGATATAATTTGAGGGAATTTTCCTGAAATGAAAGGTTTAAACCTGTATATTGTGCTGTGTTCCAGAGAAAGTTGGCCCCACTCAGTCAACACAAAAATATATCTTAGTAAAGTAATTCAACTTAAAGTAACAATAACAGGGGCACCTGGGTGGCTCAGTCAGTTAAGCAGCTGACTGTTGATTTCAGCTCAGGTAATGATCTCAGGGTCATGAGATCAAGCCCCAGGTTGGGAGTCTGCTTGTTCCTCTCCCTTCCCCTCTGCCCCTCACCCCTCTTGCATGCACACACACTCTCTCTCTCTCAAATAAATAAGAAATAAATAAATAGATAAATAAATACAATCTTAAAAAAAATGAAGTAACAACAACAAAAAGCCTTTAGTCAGCCAAGTGAAGAAGACCATCTTTTCTTTTTTTCTTAGATTTATTTATTCATTTTAGTGGGGGGAGGGGCAGAGGGAGAGAATCTTCAAGCAGACTCCCTGCTGACTGCAGAGCCCACACGAGGCTCGATCTCATGACCCATGAGATCATGCTCGACCTGAGCCAAAATCAAGAGTTGGTCCCTTAACTGACTGAGCCACCCAGGCGCCCCAAGGTCATCTTTTCTTAAGAGGAAAAAGAAAATCAGCAGGTTTCTCCACAGATGCAGTTATTGTCAGGGGACAATAGAGTCATTTCTACAAAGTGTGCATCAAGGATACTGGGCAAGATAATATCAATGACTAAAACAGGGAGAGAAGGTGAGGGATGGGAAAAGAGAGGAAGAAGAAATATCAGGTCACAATCCTTGTATCGAACACACTGGAATTCAGCCCAAAGAACATTCAGTGAGTGAGTGCTCAAATGTGCAACTCACATGGAAGATGGACGTAACAGAGCAGTGACATCCACAAGGCAGAATTTATGGAGATATGAGACATAGTAGAAATACAATAGTGCCAGGGGACTTTAATTCACCCCTCTTTGTCTATGGCAGATCAAGGAAACAAAACAAAACAAAAAATATAGGGAAGAACTAACAACAGAATGAACAATCATTTTTTAACAATATTTAATAATCAATAATCAAATATGAACACATATCTATCTTAATAGATTAATAATTAATAATAGATTAATAATTTCTTTTTTAAAAAGATTTTTATTTATTTATTTGACCGAGAGAGAGACAGCAAGAGAGAGAACATAAGCAGAGGGAGCGGGAGAGGGAGAAGCAGACTCCCAGCTGAGCAGGGAGCCCGATGCGGGGCTCGATCTCAGGACCCTGGGATCATGACCTGAGCCGACAACAGATGCCTAATGACTGAGCCACCCAGGTGCCCCAGATTAATAATTTCTTAATAGAAAGATATAATTGGTATTTTAAAAAGAACTGTACCCTTTTTTAAAGTGCCCATGGTAGAGACCCAGAAATTAAAATGTATTAGCCAATCTTTTAAAAAATTGGTAAGTTTCAAAAAACAGAAAGGGCATTTTTCTAGCAAAATGCAATAAAATCAAATGAATGGCAAAAGCATTAAAAATGACCTTTCAATTTGGAAAACAAAAATTGCAGAGTACCTAGAAAAACAGTTCTAATGAAAACATTATAGGTACATCAGGCCTACAGAATATATTTAAATAAGTGATCAGGGGAAAATGTATTGGCTTGTGTATTTATATTAATACAAGTGAAAGAACAGAAAGGAAGAAACTGAGCACCTGACTAGAGGAGTTGACCTGTAGTAAGAGGTAAGTAAAGTAAGATGAGCAAACCAGAAGGAAAGAATTCTTAAAAGTAAAAGCAAAAATATAGGAGTTAGAAAACAGAAAAACAGCAGGACCAGTAAGCAAATCCAAAGCTGCTCCTTTGGTGGGGGGAGGAAAAAAAGAAAACAGTAAAGTATATAAACCATTGGCTAAACCAACCAAGAAAAAAAGGAGAGGGTACAAAACACACAGATGAGAAATGTTACAAAGAACCCCCCGGTGGAACTGTCGGAGCCTGATATGTATGTGGGAGCAGCAATTTCACAACTTCCTCTCTTTCTCTTATATGAATCTGTGTATTTAGGGGTTTTTTGGTTTGTTTCTTATGGGGTTAGTTTTGGCAAATAATATATTTCTAGAAAATTATCCATTGCATCAAGGCTTCCAGAATTCTTTGTATCAGTTTGAGGAAACCTGTCTTCCAGGATACTTTCGATTGCTCAGTGAAAGAAGACCATATTCCCTGAAAGAAGAAAAGCATACCACAGAGGTTTCGTGATTTATTGGACAGGATGTTGAATGGCACCCTGGTCTGGCTGTGTTTGAATTTCATTTCTAGCCGGAAGGGTGAGAGCAGTAATTACCCAGGCGCAGCAGGACATAATCCATTAAACTGCAGCAAACCCAAGCCTGCTACATCAGCCCAGCCCGCTACTTAAACAGAAATCTCGAGATATTTGAAGAGTCACAGATGGGAGAGCTGTCAGCCTAGAGAGGGATGCCAGGCTTCCCCCCTGGGGATATGAAAGGATGCCTTCCAGCCTCCACTCCCAAGCCACAAGAAGGTGGGTTCTAAAACAACCGCTCAGAGTTGGGCACGGGGCACAGAACCAACATTTTACCTTGTGCTGATCTATCCTGTGTGCTTCTTGGATCAGGAGCAAGGAATCGGAGTGGTGTTGGGGCAGTGGGAATCACCCCCACTGCTGGCATGCGAGAAGGAACCATATGGACACTGTAGAAAGCAGCCAGTCTTGGGCCATCTTGCTGGTAGCCTCTCAAGGTCAGGTCACCAGGTGAAGAGTCTGCTGCAGCAAGAGCCCCGGGTATGAGCTGCCCGGGCAGGAAGAGGCAAGAGCAGATCTCTCAGGTCAGAGAACAATGCAGGACACTCTGCAGGACCAGAATCACACTAGGCTCCTGAAGGAGCTCTTGGCAGAAGTCGGGGAGCAGACCACGTGCCCTCTTCACTCCTGGTCCTCAGGTAGAGGCCTGGCTGGGCCTGGGCTGGGAGCAGCTGGGTGTTAAGTTAGACTAAAGTTTTGAATCAGCTGAATCAGACTGGGTGTTTTATAGCTGAAAATGACAGAAAAACTATGGCTCCAGCAAGAAAGGGAGCCATTCCCTAGCTCCTTTGGGTACAGTGAGTGGAAAGGAAAATAAAGCAATTTTTTTTTTGCTGAACTTGGCTGAATTCAGGCTGTTCCATGACACGTCTGAAATAAAAATCTAGAGGCAGGTTATCGTGAACGTGGACATCCCAGACCTCTTGCTTTTAGAAACTGTTGGATTCAATCTGGTGGTTTATAGCTTAGCATGAACTATTCTAGATTTTAACATTGGCAGGAAAATGAAATATTAATGAGATTAATCTGAAACATGCCTCTTTAAGACATTCTTTTGCCTTGAAGTATGTGGAATGCACAATTAGCAAATCTTACTTTGAACTAATCCACAAATGTCCTACATCACTATTTTGTAAGGTATTTAAGATGAGCCTATGTTACATCTGAATATCTAAAACCATATTTCCTACTTATGAATTTTTTTCTTTCAAATACAGGATGCATATTTGTCCTAGAAAGGAATTTAAAGTAAAAAAAAAAAAAAATTCCTGGTTGCTTGTTACTATAGCAATAGCTACACATGTAATGTGAATTGCACAGATGTGTTCCCTGGTGGGGGCCATTTCACTGGTCAGATGGGAGAGATCCAGAATCGTATACTCGTAATCAATAACCAGAGCTCCCCCCCTGCGTCTGGGTGGACTCTGCCGTTACTAAGTGTAACCACGGCTTCCCTTTGGAAGAAAAGTTTTTGACAGCAGAGCTCACAAGCACTGAGCAGTAACCTCCGCTGTCTTTCCTAATCCACTTCAGAAGAGCAGACAGAAGCTGTGTGTTACTTGCTGGAGCTAAAAATAACACATTTGTAAGTTTGTTACCATGACTCAATCCTTCACGGCAAAGGTAAAATAAAATTATCCTTCCCAATGGTGAAGTTACATGGGCGGAGGCAGACAGGTGTGGCGAGCCATCCTTCCCGAAGCCGCAGCTGCGGTGCAGGCTTCTCCCGATTGAGCACAATGTAAATCACAGCCTTTGGTACAAGTATCACCCTGCCCCTTGCTAGCTGGGTAACTACCAGATGCACAGCCTACCTCCCTGATGGAGGAGGAAAAGCAAAGAAGAGCAAGGGAATACCAGGATAAAAACCTCTACTGCATACGAGAACAAGACCGAACAGAAGGAAGTCAAAGAAGGGAGTGGGGGTGGGGGAGGCAGGTGATGGAGGCTGAGAAGCCACCCGGGGCAGAGTCAGAGACTCAAGCACTACAACTGGGGCTGAGAAGCCAGAGGGAAGAGGTGCTGTTACCATGAGGGTGACCAACTGTTGGGTTTGCCCAGAACTCTCTGTTTCAGCACCGAAAGCCATGTGTCCGAGAAAACCTTCAGTTCTAGAAGACCTACGTGGTTGGTCAGTCTCGTTACCGTAGCCCAGGACAGTGCTCTGCGGAGGCCAGGATGGCAATGGCCTGTCTAGAGGGGACTCAGCAGCTGCCAGAGAAGCTGTCTCACGGAAGGACAAAGAGGGGGTGAGAGATCCCAGGGCTTCTTCCTCTTTTCCACTCTGGAGTCTCCTAGGGGTGACTCCCATTGGCCAAACCCAGCCGGCAGTGAGCTGAGCGGGGAACCTGGAAAGGCAGTATCCCTTTCCTCAGATGGGACCCGCACAGCCTGAAGGAGGGCTCTGAGGGCCCACGGGCCCAGGCTTGGTCCGATGACAGGGGGCGAGTTCCTGCTCCTCTCTGAGATTTGGCTTCCCTGTGTGGGCAGTGGGGACACAGGATGTAGCTGTGAGGCAGAGAGGAGAGAGGCGCCTGGGTGGCTCAGTCAGTTAAGCGTCTGACTCTTGATTTCCACTCAGGTCATGATCTCGGGGTCCTGGGATCGAGCCCCAAGTTGGGTTCCCTGCTCAGTGTGGAGTCTGCTTGTCCTTCTCCCTCTGCCTTTCCCCCCTGCTTGTGTTCTCTCTTGCTTGCTCTAAATAAATAAATAAATAAATAAATAAATAAATAAATAAATAAATAAAATCAAAAGAAAGGAAAGAAAGAAAGAAGAAAGGAAGGAAGGAAGGAAGAGAGATGCATAGCGCCCAGTATACATCCTGGCACGTTGTAGGCATTTGATACATGGTAGAATGATGGGAAAATAGTTTTGAAATAGCAGCCATTGATTTTGACGCTGGGATTTCTTTTCTCTTCCTTGTCCTTCATAGTTCAGGGGAGAAGTGGACAGGGGAAGTAGCCTTGAGTCTTTTCATGGCTTTTGCCTTTCAAACTTTAGGTCTTTGGGGTGTGGAAAAACTAGACAAAATGAGAACAGAGTTTTTAGGAGGGTACAGATTCTTTCCCTGTAGACCCCATGCCAAACCCCGATATCTGATGAAATTCCTTAACACAGGATTAGGAGAATAGATTGAGACAGAAGCAATGACCTCATCTGCTCTGGAGGGTGCTAGATTCAAGGACCCTGTGGGGCCAGAGCCACGAGGAGACAGCAACACCCACAGAGGGGGAGCTCCAGGAAGATGGCAGAGCTCGGGGAGGGAGGAGGTGTCTGTGTGGTGAAGGACAGATGCCTTCCAACTATTCCAGCGGCCAGGAGGCCGCTCCTGCAGCAGAGGGAGCATGAGCCCGGAGACGCAGGCAGGCAGACAGGGACAAAATTCTGTAGGAGCAACATGAATGACTGCTTAACCACAAGGTTTTCTCCCCGGATTCTAGTGAAAAGCTTTTCAGCTGGAGATTGTAGGAGGAAAGCCCTGCGGGGCTTTCCTGACTCTGATAGTCAACACATCAATGTACTCACAAATAATTCGTTATTTATGGGGAGCGGGGCTAGACTGGAATTTGATTTTCTGGGGACATCTGTTCGTTTCGGTTCTCAGTCTCTGCATCCAGGCCTAGCCAGTAGGTATATCACAAACCCCGTATGACTGCTTCAGTAGTAGGCATATAGACTCAGGGTAAAAACTCTTGGTTTTTAGGGGTGGCTCAGTGAAGCGTCTGCCTTTGGCTCAGGTCATGATCCCAGGGTCTTGGGACTGAGCCCCGCGTCGGGCTCCCTGCTCAGCAGTCTCCCTCTCCCTCTGCCACTCCCTCTGCTTGTGCTCTCTCTCTCAAATAAATAAATAAAATCTTTAAAAAAAAACAAAGCCAAACTCTTGGTTTTTAGCTATCAGGGAGTAGATTGTTTTCTGATTGAGTGGGACTTCCCATGAAGTCCGTGAGGGACCAGAGAATGGAATCAACTCAGAGGATCCTGAAGTAGAGAAAATCAGGTCCAGGTGACATCATTTGGACCGTGGAATCGAACTGTACCTGAAACGGGTTCTATTCCTAGACTTTCCAGTTACTTGAGCCATTACATTCCTGTTTTTAAGTCTGTTACTGCTGGGTTTTCTGCCGCTTATATCTTGACGAGTCCTAAATGATACCCTGCTCAACTAATTTATTTACTGCCCCATGTGACCTTGGGTAAGTTACTCAAGCTCTGAGCCCGTTTCCTCCGGAGGATTAAACGAAGTAATATATGTAGCCCCCTCAATTCCTGGGCATTCAACAAACGTGAATTCCCTCTATAGTATTGCCTGGTGTTCAAAAAGCTCGGGTTTTTGAGCTGAGCACCTGGGCTCTAATCCTCATCCCGTCACTTTACTAGCTGTGCGCTCTTGGGCGGGTTGCTTGTTCGCTCTGGGCCTTAGTTATCTCATAAACGTGGGCTAGGTCTGTTCTGTGGATTCAATTAGTGCATTCTTGCTCAAGGCTTAAAATTGTGCCCAGCATTAGTCATAGTGAGAACTCAAAAACATGTTAGCTCTGGCTGCATAGGATATCATGGGGTCTTTGAGGCAGTAGGTACTTGATTAAGTAATTGTTGCGTTAAATGATGAGAAGGTTTGGATATAGTGACTACGGCACTGTATTCAAAGTCAGAAGAACTTGGCTCTGGTCGCAGCTCTGCTACTCACCTGCTCCTTGACCTTTTATAAGTCACTTAAATTATCTGGATCGCAGAGATCCAAGCTACTTTTTACTTCTCCCTTTTTTTTAAATTTTTTTTTTAAATTTTATTATGTTACATTAATCACCATACATTACATCATTAGTTTTTGATGTAGCATTCCATGATTCATTGTTTGCATATAACACTCAGTGCTCCATGCAGAACGTGCCCTCTTTAATACCCACCACCAGGCTAACCCATCCCCCCACCCCCCTCCCCTCTAGAACCCTCAGTTTGTTTCTCAGAGTCCATAGTCTCTCATGGTTCGTCTCCCCCTCCAATTCCCTCCCCTTCATTTTTCCCTTCCTACTATCTTCTCTCTTTTTTTTAAAATTAACATATAATGTATTATTTGTTTTAGAGGTACAGGTCTGTGATTCAACCGTCTTACACAATTCACAGCGCTCACCATAGCACATACCCTCCCCAATGTCTATCACCCAGCCACCCCATCCCTCCCACCCCCCACCACTCTACTTCTGCCTTTTTTTTTTTAAAGATTTTATTTATTTATTTGAGAGAGAAAGCACAAGAGGGGGGAGTGGGAGAGGGAGAAGCAGACTCCCCGCTGAGTGGGGAGCCCGATGCGGGACTCGATCCCGGGACTCCAGGATCATGACCTGAGCCGAAGGCAGTCGCCCAACCAACTGAGCCACCCAGGCGCCCTCTACTTCTGCCTTTTAATGTAAATAGTCTTATTTGGAAAACTCAGCTTTTTGTCTCTTGATCCAGATCCCATAGTCGTGTTACGAAATGGGATCATTTTAGAACTACTGATAAAGCAGCAGTGCCCAAATTGGCAGATCTTTAAAATCACAGGATTCCCTCATCTCATTTGTAACCTCTGGGGGCTACAGAGAGCCTTGAGACACAGCCTATCAGGAAGATCCTTCTAGAACAACTTTCCTGGGGCACAGAGAAGGCTTCGTTCAATGTTTACTCCGTCTGTTACCAGGCTTTAGAAACGTCCATCTGCCGTGCGCTATTTCATATTTGTACCATTGCACTCTTTCTTGGGGGCAGGAAATGGGTGAATAATCACTCTTCTAATCTGTGGAGTAAATCAGATCCCACAGTCCTCGCCTTATTAATTCAAATACCGAATTTGTTTTCTTAACAAAAAACTGTACTTATTTTAAAAATAACTTTATAAGGTCTTTTGGGAATGTACACACCGTTTTCTATTCCAGGATTCGTACTATATTTTTACTCATCAGTAATAACACTCTTAATGAGCCTATAGTTAAGAATCGTCATCAAGCAAACCTATTATTTCCAAAAGCCTCCTGATAATTTCTATGAGCTGTCTGAAAAACCAGTCCATTTAGACATAATGTATTTCATCTATGTTTTTGTATTTGGTTTTAGTTGTAATTAGGAAAGCTGCCATCTAATTCCATATATTGTTTTTGTTTCTGTTATAAGGAAGCCTACTTAACTAGGAAAACGGCGACAATGTTCTTTATAGTAGTTAATAACTTCTGCGGGAAATATTAATCAGCATAATGCATACATGAATCTGAATAAAATCTTTTAGTAATTTTCAAGGATAATTTGGTTTTATGAAAGAAATCTGAGAAGATTATATGCCCACAGGGCATTCTTGTCTTGCACAAATAAAGTATTAAATGCAATGCTTTTAATACAACTTTTTATGCAAACCTTTTCTTGAAACAGTAGAGTTGTAAAAAGAAAATGAGAGGCAGAAGAGCAAAGTTAATGTCCACTTACAATGGGCTGAGCTTTCAAAGGCGATTAACCTCTTTGGAACTCCTTTTCTTCAGTTTTTTTTATTTTTTTTTTTATAAGGGGAAAAATAATCATGCATATTTTAATGCCAATGTAACAATTAAGTGGCATAATTTATGTGAAAGTCCTCTGTAAAACTCTACAAAGTGTTAAAGATTATAATCACCGTGTGAAGTTTCACATGCCATTTTGGTTCGCGAGGGAAGATAAGAGGTTTATTTCCTTTCGGCAACAATCATTATTATCCCAATAATGACCTGATCCATTGCACTTTTTGCACTCCCGAAGTCGGTTTGTAATATAGTCTTGATTTTATCGTTAGTTTGCTCATCTGTCTGATAGGGTGAATTTTATTTTCCTTATTTTATAAAAGAAGAGACAAAATGAAACATTTAATTAAGTAACAGTTTTATCTTCTCAATTAAAGTCCAAACTGAGACTTATGCCTCTCAGTCCTGTGCTCTTTTGTGGAGAGTCCGTCTGGGGAGCTAACGGGCCTTTGCCAACATCCCCCTCCAAGTGATTTCCTCAGTGCGGAGTTAAGAAAAAGGAAAAATGGGAATATGACTAGTTACTTGCTGGGTGTGCAGAAATGTCCTAGGACATAAGGTAGCCAGAGGCAGAAAGACAAGTTGTCAGTCCTCGGCACCGCTGTCCCCTGTCCCTGGTGAGTCCAGGGTATCACTGGAGGGGCCAGACCCAAGAGAGCCTGAAGTCTGCATTGTATGGGGTTATTGTGCATATTTTTCTGAAATATCGATATAAGGCAAATAAAAAGGAATTTGCGGCAGAACACGATGTCACTTCGTCTATCTGACAAGACCCTCCCTGTGTCATAAGCTCACCAGGAACAGCACACAGCTATTAGTCACTTTGAGGGGTCCCCGGAAGCTGAGAGTTCACAAGTGGCTTCTACCCCTGCTCAAGCATAGGACCAAAGAAGACTCAGGGGGTTTGATTCTGGCTTTGGGTTCTTCAGTGATGCTGCTGCAAAGTTACCAAAGGCAGAGGGTTAAGGGTAATGTCGTTGGAGGAGGACGTGGGCATCTAGGTCAGCACTGAGTAGAGAAAGAGGGCAGAAGTCCCAGTATTTCTAAGAGTAGGGTTTTACATTAGTCTTCTTCAGAGAAGCACAATCAATCGGATATATATGAGGAGGTTTATTATGGGGTTCGGCTCATATGGTTATGGAGGCTGAGGAGTCTCACAATTTACCATCTGCAAGCTGGAGAACCAGGGAAGCCAGTGGTGTAATTCAGTCCCAGTCTGAGGGGCCAAGAACCAGGAGCTCTGATGGCCAAGGGCAGGAAGAGATGGATAACCCAGATCAAGGAGAGAAAAAGAATGCGCCCTCTGCTTTTTTGTTCTATTTGGCCCCTCAGCATTGGTGAGGGTGGATCTTCTTTACTCAATCCACTGATTCTTCCTGAAACATCCTCATAGACACACCCAGAAATCATGTCCTACCAGCTATCTGGGCATAGAGAGGGATTTGTGGTCATCACATCATAGAAGACATGTCTCTCAGATCAAGGAAATTCATCTGCTTCTCATTTTACCAGAGCATAAGAATCAGTAAAATTTCTTCATAGTTCCTGTGAAAACATTACTGGCCATGTTTTGTTACTCGGTGGGTTAGGAGAAGGAGAGCACCCTCCCAGTTAAAGCCATCCTGTCTATTGGCATCCTTATGACCATACTCTCCAACAGGACAGACTGGTTGTCCACCATGATGAGTCATGGTGTTTGCTACGGATGAACTTCATATGTCACAAATACCTGGCATAGCCTCATTCTGCAGAGATTTTTTTTCCCCTAAACCTTCGAATGGATCACGGTCTGTTTATCTGATTTTGGTTTGCAAAGGGATACTGGCTTAACGAATTGCCTCATTAGTGGCTCTATAATGGGAGCGCTTACGAACGCTGCTTTTTCATCCAGGTGCTAAGACAATGAAGTTGTCACTGCACTGATACAAGTCAGATATTAACAGTGGCGTCCTTTGTTTTTATGAGAGATGAAACTGGACCGAAACGTTTCTCGTGGTGTCGCTAAGTAACGGACGATATCTGGAATCTTTCACTCCATAGGCAGATCCCTCTTTCCACCTATTTGCATTCATAGATTTAAGTTATTCATGGTGAAAAGCTTATGGGTGCAGAGTCTAGACCCAAGAAGTCCTGTGTCTATTTTACTGTATGTTGAATGTAGGTCTTTGGCAAATGAACTTCAGTGATTTCTGCTTCGGTTTTATTATTGGTAAAATGAAGAATTCTAAAAGAATTGAAAGTGAAGATGCCCTTTATTTACCCAATCAGCAAACATTTATTCAGTGTTTACTATGGCATGTTTATTATCAGACACACCACTAATCCCTGGGGATACAAAGATGAGAAAATGACAGTTTTTGCTCTCAAAATGCTTAGTATGTGGTAGGAGAATAAAAAAATAAGCCCACGCTGCTCTACAGTACATTTAGTGACCTGATGGGATAAAAGTTCAGGGCACTATGAGAATGTGAACTTAAGGCATCAAAACACTGAGGTTACTCACTGTCTGCCCATATGATAAGACTGACTGGTAAGTGGGAATTCAGACTGCTAACTGGATTCTCTATCAGAACACTCCTCCACAACCCGACATCAGTGTCATGAAGTAAAAACAAGGATGGTGGCTAAAAAGGGAAAAGAGAAAGGCTCCCTGGGTTTAAATCTTACACTTACGTGGGGCTCCTGGATGGCTCAGTTGGTTAGGCCACTGACTCTTGACTTTTGGCTCAGGTCATAATTTCAGGGTTGTGAGATCGAGCCCCATATCGGGCTCCACATTCAGTGGAGAGTCTGCTCGATATTCTCTCTCCCTCTCCCGCTGCCCACTCTTTCTCTCTCTCTCACAATAAATAAATAAATCTTTTTAAAAATCCTACACTTAGGCAAGTTCTTCTGCACCTTGCTTTCATACCTGTAAAATGGAGAAAAAAATTGACTTATCTCATAAGTTTGCTGGAAGTATAAAATAAGTCAATGAAGGCTAGATGGTTTTATAGGTAACATATACTTGATTTACTTTCATTTATAAGATTCCAATACCTCCTTAAAGTCTCTCAAAGGAGGACAGAAATGGCTTTTTGCTTTAATTTCAGTTGTCGTTAGTACATGTTGCTGGTTAAATTTTAGAATTCTAACTCATTTCTCTCTACTCACCAGTAGGAACCTTGAAAAGATACAGGGCTGGCTGTTCAAGTGGTGGTCTTAACAATATCGCCATTGGTCTTGGGTGTATACCTCTAAACTGAAGAAGGCAATTAGGTCCTTAACCAAATAGTAGGGCCAGGAGCTTCTGCACATGGTAAAATGCATCCTGGAAGCTCTAAAGAGGGGATCACATTTGCTATTAATCCTTTCTACCACATCATGCTGATGAAAGTGTTTTCCTTCCCTAGATTGTGTATGTAGATGGCCTTCTCCTTATTATTCTTTAATGGCTCTCTATTCTGTTGGATTTTTATATGACACATGGTTCAGTCAGCTGTGTAAGGTACAATGGCTGTTATCCAAGAGAAAGGAAATCTTAAGGACCAACTGCATAAACATAGGAATGTATAGATATTTAATCCAACTTACTATGGCCTTCAAAACCATTAGTTTTTTAGAGATGTACCTCTGTTTCATGTCAAGACTAAGTAGTTCCCAGCCATAGGAGACATTCTCTTTCTTCCTTCCTTCCTTTCTTTCTTTCTTTCTTTCTTTCTTTCTTTCTTTCTTTCTTTCTTTCTTTCTTTGTTTTTCCTTCCTTCCTTCCTTCCTGCCTTCCTTTTTCTTTCTTTCTTTGGATTTTATATATTTATTTGAGAGAGAGACAGAGAGAGCAAGAGAGAGGGAGCATGAGCAGGGCCGGGTAGTGGGGGAGAGGGAGAAGCAGGCTCCTCACTGAGTGGGGAGCCCAACGCGGGATTCAATCCCAGGATCCCGGGATCATGACCTGAGCCATGAGGCAGATGCCCAACTGATTGAGCCACCCAGGCGCCCCATGAGACATTCTCTTTCTTATTAAGCTAAGACGAGACACCTAAATCCCCGTGGAAAAGTGGTTTTCTGTAGATGCTTTGAACGTAACCTTCTAGGTCTGCCCGTTCCAGAGGCCCATCCAGCCCTTTTTTAGCTACCTACACACAGATGTCGCCTGTGATTCATTGCTTTCTTTTTCTATAAACAGCATTCTCTTTTTTATCATCCTTACTGTCCTCGTGTCTCAAAATAGCAACTTTTACTAACTAAGGATAAACCCACTTTAAAGATGAGGACACTGGATCCTAGAGAGAGTGTGACTACTACACTACTTCTGTTGCTCGTGACTCAATGTTGAGTGCTTTCTCTACCACCCATACTGAGTATAATGATCTGCCGAGCTCGCATGAGCTCTGACACTTTTCCAAAATTTTTGCCTGTGTTAATCATTTGCTCTAAAGAGAGAAAGAAGTTGAAAGTCACAGCAAAATCAGAGGTTAAGTGTGACTAGCTCTACCAGATATCAAGGCATTTAATTATATTAACTACAGAAATCACGATAGCATGGTATTAGTTCAGGGATAACCAAATAAACAAATGGAATTGGTTATGTCAAGGGACATAATCATATAAGTATGGCATTACAAAGCAGTGAGGAAAGGATTCAAGAAATAGCCCTGTAAAAATTAGGTTCCATTTGAACAGAATGTAAACTTGGATTCCTATTTCAAACTGTGCACATAAATGAATTCCAAGTGGATTTAAAGATTTTTTAAAGATTTTATTTATTTATTTGACAGAGAGAGAGAGAGAGAGCACAAGCAGAGTCAGAGGCAGAGGAAGAGGGACGAGCAGGCCTCCCATGGAGCAGGGAGCCCGATGCGGGGCTCGATCCCAGGACCCTGGGATCATGACCCGAGCCAAAGGCAGACGCTTAACTGACTGAGCCACCCAGGTGTCCCTGGATTTAAAGATCTTAATGTGAAAAGTGAAAATTTTAAATTGACAAGTGTTGGTGATATCTCTGTGAACTTAGGCTGGAGAGGGAGTTTTTAAAAAATATCCAAACATAAAGACTAATACAAATATTAAAATTTAAAACCTCTTTACAACAAAGATATCATAGACACTGTTCAAAGATAAACCATAAATTAGCAGAAGATATTTCCACACATTGACCCTACAAAGGTTTAATATCAGACTACATATTTTTTTGAAACTCCTAAAAATCAATATGAATTAACACAACCCAAGAGAAAAATGAGAAAAATATATGAATGACCAATTCATAAAAAAAGAAAACACAAATGGCCAATGAGCACATGAAAAGATATCCAACGTCTCTGTTAAGTAAGGAAATGCAAATTAAAACCACAATAAGGTTAGCCCAGTGATGAGTATTAAGGAGGGCACATACTGCATGGAGCACTGAGTGTTATATGCAAACAATGAATCATGGATCACTACATCAGAAACTAATGATGTACTGTATGGTGACTAACATAACATAATAAAATAAAATAAAATTTTAAAAAATATATATAATCCCCCCACTCTTTAGAGCACTAAAAATTTTAAAGCCTGACAGCCCCAAGATTGGGCAGGGATGTGGAGTACCACAAATGAGAGTATGAACTGGCCTACGGACTTTGGACCACATCTTGACAGCATCTAGTTAAGTAGAAGATGCACACGTCCTCTGATCAACAACAGTTACATTCCTAACATGGTACAATGGAGAAGTGCTTGCACATACTCACAAAACATACACCAATGTTTTACAGCAGCATGGTTTCTATGGCAAAAATTGGAAATGTCCTATAAAAGACTCCTAACAGAAGATCAGGTCACTGTATTGTGATGTCTTCACAGACCAGAATATTGTGCAGCAATGAAAATGAATTGGTAAACTAGAGGTTGTTAACATAATAACATAACCACAAATAAACCCCCCAACTGTCATGTTGAGTGAAAAAAGGATACTTTGCAAAATACAGAGGACATAATATTTATGTGGTTTAGAACATGTAAAATAGTAAAATATAATGCCTTTGAGATATGCATATATAATCATAAAGAAGTGGTAAAATCATAAAAAAATATGCTGAAATAGGAAATATCCAAGTTAAAGTTGATTTGGTGGGAAATGGGCATTATGTAGAGGGGTTTCAACAATGTTGGTAGCACTTTTTTTAACTGAATTATGAATATGCTGAAATATTTCATAATAACGTTTTTAATCAGAGGGAAGACATATGAGTACAAATAACTTTCACTGGGTACATCATCAGTGCTAGGTAATGTGCTGTTTTTACATATAGGATTTCATTCAATTCTCATAGACTTTCTCTCACAAGCTCGTGAATCACAAGGAAAACACTCATTTGCATTCTGAAATACATTCCACATTGCCAGTGTTGGAATAAAATATCGAAGTACTGGGCAATAAGAGTCATGGGTTCCAGTCCAGCCCTTGACACTGACTACTCTGTGGCCTTAAACAGGTTACTTAACCTCTCTGGGCCTCTGTTTCCTCATGAATAGAGAGTCGACCTAGATGTATACTTAAACCCCTCCCATAATTGTTTTGTGAGTTAGGTAATTGATATTTATAATTGTATTATCTTCAGAAATATTTTATTAAAACATATCAAAGAGGAAATGATTTATATAAAACTTTCAGATGAGGGTGGTAACTTGCAAGTATCAAATGACTGGCATGAGTACTAGAATGAGAATATAATCTGATAAAATATGCTATTGTAAAATATGTTTTAAAAAAAGACTCTTAAATATAGACTAGAAAAACTATTCCTACATGAACTGACTCAGATTCTAATTAAGCAGATTTTGTAGTGTCAGACTCTTTTTACTGCACTCTATTATTGTACAGTAAAACTGAGTTAATTAGCACCATTATTTAAGAATTTGTCATTATGGTTAACCCATCTATTTTAAAGATAAATGGAATTTAAAGGAACTTAATTCACATGACCCCATCACCACAAAGCAAGAAATCTCTATATAATGTCCTTAAAAAACAGCCAACTATCTCTCCCTCCAGTTACGACTTACTGCATTTTCCCATTTTTTCCTCTTATTAATATGCAATTTTGTGACACAGTTGTGGGGTATACCCAACCATAGCTCTTAGAAATATCGGTGAGGGATACTTCTCCAGAATCTTAATGTCTACAAACGAAACACCAGTATCCTGGCTACCAAGAGAAAAGGACAGGCAAATTCTTGCGAATTAGCTCCCTTTCTTCTAGACTTCTGCTACTCCATAGATGTGGTTGTTAATATACATCATTACCCCAAATAGGCCAGTTGCAATGCAGTTTAGTAGAGTATAGTTTCCTTACATTTCCCGTCAGTGTGATATTCCAGAAAATATGCCCTTATCCCTATGGAGCTCTGAGAAAGGAAACAAAGTAATATAGGAAAATTGACATTGACTGAGAGCTGATTGCCTTTGGACAAGAGAAGATACTTTTACATTCTACTGTATCTCATCAAACTGGCTCAACAAGACAGCCAGGAAAGAAGTCTCAGAGTACCTTAAAAATCGAAAGTTAATATCTAAAATAAAATAACAAAGACTTTTAAAATAAAAAGGTAGGCATTTGCAACAAAATCAGGCACATAAAAACCAAACAAAAACAAAAAACATGGCACTATTAATATCAATTAAAGTATAACTTACCACCATAAGCCTTAAATTGGTCAGGTCTACTATCACATGATAAAACATACAATGCACAAAGAAGCTACAACAATTAGGCAACTTTATACACCAAGCAATAAAGCTGGGAAACACAATGTCAAAACTCTCAGAAATTCAAGATCTCAACAAAATCAAAACAGTAGTACATATTTTAATAATCTCTTGCAGAATTTGACAAATAATGTAGCCAAAAATATGTATGGTTTGGGAGAATTTGAATAAATTTACTCAAACATAATCCATGTAAAGGTATTTATAGAATTTGATATCCTACAAACAGAGATACACATTATTCTCTTATGTCCATGAAGCATTTGCAAAAGTCAGTTACATACTAACCCAGAGAGAAAACTTCAGCTCATTTCTTGAGGCAGAGATTTTATAAAAACTTTCTCTGATAAAATATAGTTAACACTATAAATTGATAAACAAAATATAAACACAGAAATTAAAAATATGATAGAAATTTGAAAACTAACTTCTGGGGAGAAAAAGAAATTTAAAAAAGAGCACAAGTCTCTAAGGAATTTTGAAAGCAAAGTTTCCAGGACCTTAAGGGGGGCTAGCCATTGCTAGGAAAGGGTCATTTATTACTGTCTAATAAAACCTGAGTCATAAGATGTATATTGGTGGGTCATATGCATGGGGGATGATTGCCAACATATATCTTGGGGGGTAGAGAAAAAGGAAGTTTCCAAAGGAATTTTGGTATGTTAAAGTAGACTTACAGGATCCTGGGGGGTCAGGATAATGTTAAGCTAAGATTTCCTTTTGCCCTTAGCAAAGCATTAACATGGAGGCAGCTGAGTTCCTAGAAGAAGGTCACTCTGCCTGTTTCAAGGACTTGTCAGTGGGTTGTAAGTAGTAAGGAAATTTAATTTTTCTTTTTGCCTTTGTTTCCCATATCAAAAAGAAAGTAAAGTGATAAGCTCAATAAATATTGTTGCAATAATTTGGAAGGAAATAAATCTACATAGATTTATTACCTTTAATAAGGGAAATAAGGATTTATTTACTACCTAGTAGTTCCATAAATGGCTTAGATGTTAAACACATTCCAATTTTTTAAAAGATTTTATTTATGTATTTATGTATTTATGTATGTATGTATGTATGTATGTATTTACTTATTTATTTAACATACAGAGAGAGAGAGAGCAAGCACAAACAGGGGGAGTGGCAGAGAGAGAAGCAGGCTTCTCCACCTTACACCACATATAAAGGAATTTCCCCATGAATTAAAAGCTACATGTAGAATAAATTTATACAGGCATTGAAAAAGTCGCAGGAGAATATTTACCAGCCCAGACTGGGTACAACTTTGCTAAATAAAAGAAGAGATCCATGGAACAAAAGGAAACATAGTGATAGATTTTTCTATGTAAATTTACAATTTCTATGTGGTGAAAGATTATTTAAAAATCTAATTCAGATAGCCTGAGAGAAAGCATTCTTTTAAAAAGAGAAAAAGCCTAAGGTTTAAGTCCCTTCTAGAAATTAATGAAAAATAGCAAACTATAAGACCGAGTACAGAATAAAAACAAGACAATTCACAGAAAAGGAATTGCAAATTGACAATCAGTATATTAAAAGATGCTTGCCAGATTAGAAGTCAGGGAAACAAATTTCAGAAAATGCCTTATCATTTATAATCCATCAGATTGGCAACAATGAAAAAGATTGATGATATTGAGTACTAGCAAGGGTGTGGGGAAAATGGGTATTCTCTTTTGCATTTAGTGAGATTGTTAATTCGTTCAGAGCATTTTTGGGAAGTGATTCTTTTTTTGCTATGGCAAGCAATGAATTAATAAACATTTTTGTACTCATATTATTATATATTCCTGTTTTTATTTCTATCAGAAATAGCTCCATAAATGGCTTAGATGTTAAACACATTCCAATTTTTTAAACGATTTTATTTATGTATTTATGTATTTAACATACACAGAGAGAGAGAGAGCAAGCAGAAACAGGGGGAGTGGCAGAGAGAGAAGCAGGCTCCCCACTGAGCAGGAAGCCTCATGCGGGGCTCGATCCCAGGACCCTGAGATCATGACGTGAGCTGAAGGCAGACACTTAACCGACTCAGCCACCCAGGCGCCCCTCCAGGGGTCTTTCTTGACTCCTCCCATCTCTCTCTCTCTCTGTATGTTAAATAAATAAATAAATAAATAAATAATATCTGTGTGATATGATGATATTCATGTACCATAATCTATTTAACTATTCTCCTATTGACAGATTTTGGGGTTGTTTTCACTTTTTCATTATTATTATTATTATTTTTTAAGTATAAACATCTTTGTGTTTTGCCTGGATCTCTGCTTATTTCCTTAGGAAAAATTCCTGTAAGTAGAATTACTGGGCCGAAGATAATCAACATTTTTATGTCTGATACATTCCTTTTTCAAAAGGTTCAACCACTGTCAATTTTCACAGCCAAGTTTCATGAGAGATTTATGCTCTCCTTGGTACTTTATCTGACCCTACCTTTCCCACAATGGAGAACCAATTATATTTTTCTTTCCTCTTTTCAAGTGTTATTTAATGGTTACTCACTTTGGCATTTCTTTGACTTGTAGTGAATTTGAATCTTTTTCTTAGTCATTCCTAATTTTTATATAAATTACTTATTTGTGTCCTTGGCTGATTTTCTACTTGAGATTTTAGTGGTATCTTAGAATTCTTTGTATATTAAGGATAGCAGCTCATGTCCTTTTGCAACACAAATCTTTTTCCCTCCCATACACACTTTTTTTTTTCCTTTTAGGTTTATGACAGCTTTCGACATCAAGGTTTTTAACTTCTAAGTAGATAAATCAATCATGAATGTTTTAAATGTTCTATGCATTACAGAAGCAGATAAATATTCACTTAAATTTTTTTCATTTTGTGGTTTTTCTTTTCAAATTCAACTCTTTTGAATCATCTGGAATCTATTGAGGGGTATGATATGCATAAGGATCTGATTTGATATTTTCTTCCAAAGAGCCATTTTCTCCAATATCGTCTATTGACTAAGGCAATTGCTCCTAATTGATGTACAATGTCCACCTTTATTTTAAAGTTTTTCTAAATATTAGGACGTTTCCATGTTTTATTTTATTCCATTGTTGAGCTGTTTTTATATCTTGATTCTGTCACAGAGCCTCTAAGCTGGCTTTCCCAGTGCTGCTTTGGAAACTTATTAGCTAACTTATGCCTTTTGTCATCCAAGGAAAACGTCTAATAAAGCAAAACCACATGGCATAACATCAGAAACCTCCCTTCAGTTTGACAGGAATCCATTTATCAATACTTTTTTGGACAAAGGCCTTTAATCAGCTAAGAATTCTTTGCTTTATGTGCTTCTCTGATTATAACAACTTTATTAAATATCCATTACTGCATAAGTAGTTAGTGAGCCAGATACTGTGCCAAAATGAAAGCACTCTGTAAATAATGAGTTTCTCTCAAATACCAATCTAAAAATTCTTACACAGCTGTTAAGTATTTGTGACAATTTATGCATAATACTATGACTTTCTTTTTTAAAAGCATATTTTCTGATTACAAATGAATATTAATAGGTAATATTCATTAGTTTATAAATATGTGTGAAATATAGGGAAATGTGAAAAAATAAAATAAACTATAATCTCAGTAGTTAGAAGAGGGAAACAACTACTGGTAATATTTTGGTATATTTTCATTTCAGGCTTTTGTATATAAGTTATATACATTTTCAAATAATGTTCATTTTTCTGATTATGACAGTAAGACATGTTCTTTGTAGAAAATACTATAAAGCATAAAGAAAAAAACTCATTCCAAAACTCACGACACAATTTTATTCCTGCTTTTATTTATTAATTAGACATTCTAGTATATACATTCAAATACTTTTCTACATTAAGATAAAACAGTAAAGGGTGCTTGGGTGGCTCAGATGGTTAAGTGTCTGCCTTCTGCTCAGGTCATGATCCGAGAGTGCTGGGATCGAGTCCTGCATCGGGCTCCCTGCTCAGCAGGAAGTTTGCTTCTCCTTCTCACTCTGCCTGACACTCCCCTTGCTTGTGCTCTTTTGCTCTCTCTTTATCAAATAAATAAATAAAATCTTAAAAAAAGAAAAAACTGTAAATATCACACTGGTATACATTATATTTAATAGGGTCTTCAAATTTTCTAGTTCTAAACAATGTCCAATGAATATGTTTGAACATAGAGGGTTTTCATTAGTTTCTTTCAAGTCAGATTATTTCCTTAGGATAATTTCTTAGAAATGGATTGCTAGTATTATCCCAAATAAAACATGTTTATTGCTAAATTGCTTTCCAGAAAGGTCATATCCTTTCCTTTCTGTAAGTTCATAAAATATCATTATTATGTACTTTTTGGAATGTACATTTCTTGGTAAATAGAGACATTTACCCATCTCTAGGCTTCTCTTTTGTGTTCTCAAAAGATTTTACATTTAAGCAATCACAGTTACAAGCTCTTTTATTTCATTAGGGTTTAAAGACTTCAACTGACCTATGCTTCTAAAAATATGAGTCACTTGGAGGTCTTGTTAAAATGCAGATCCTAATTCAAGAGATCCAGGGTAGAGCCAAGAGTCTGTGTTTCTGAAAATCTTCCAGGGGATGTGCCTCTGTGCTTGGTCTCTAGGTCACAACAAAGTATCCAGATGCCTTGTTACCTTTTTATCAAATCTTGGGCTTTACTTTCTTCCTATGGTTATCTTACCTTTGAAGTTTGAAAATTATTCTTCTTGATGGAGAAGACCTCAGCAAAAGGGGGGGAGGGGTAGGGAAGGAGGGAGAGATTGTGTGGAGCATGCTGTTTTCTATGTTAAAATTACGCCACACGACCCAAGATGTGACCCTCTCCTGTCCATGGTCTGAACACACCTTTATATCCTTACGATTATAGTGGACTGCAGCTCATTTTAAGACTGAATCTCACTAACTTAATTACCTTTTGTCCCCTTTTGTTCTCATCCTTTTCTTGTGTTTTTTTTTTTTTTTGCCATTTCTGAGTGTATCCACTATTGTGAGCAGTCATGTTGGTTTTTTAAAAGCCCTCACATACCCTTCTTCATTGTGATAATTGTACCATCAGAATTTAGCTTTACAGAACACACCCCACCCCCTGCCAAATATCTTGAGCTATCTTATCTTTTCACTCTATCCATGTCATCTCACCTTCCAGTCTGCTCTGAGCTTTATAAGCTCTAAGAAAACATGATTTTATACCCAAACTTTTCCCTTCTTTGGCTGCTGCAACCCACAAGGTGATATAGTCACCTACTCCCAAATGTCTGTCTCTTGCTCAGTTCTTCCCTAATGAGATTGGTCAAAATTGGGCAGAAACCTTGTGAATATTTTGCTTTGCAAAATGTAACACCCTTGATGTATTACATTGTACCCTTCTGCAGAGTGAGTCATCTCCCTTGTTCCTTCCTTAACCTTGGAATTCTCAGCAAAGCAAGTAAAACTTATTAGTCTGCTGGTAACGGAAGAGACTTTCATAAACCGAGTAGTTGAAATCCCTTTCTGTGCAATGTCTTACCTCCACAACAGATCTGTGGTTTGTGTTAAGAAGGCATACATCTTTGCTATATCACTTCTATTTCTAACCTCATGCTTATGTCTCTATACCTATAAAAAAGATGTGAATTATTTTTTCACATACAGTGCTAAATATCCTTTTTAACAAGTCTGTTTATTTAGAGAATCATAAATTTCTCTTGTCATATTGATGGAATGGACACTGGCCAATAGGTCCATATTCCAATAGACTCAAATTTAACTCCGTGGTAGTGTTTCTAGTTCACTTTGTTATCCACACATAGTTGGTGCTTACAGACTGTGCTTAGAGACTGTTCCCACAGACTTCAGAGAATTACTTCAAAGCACTGAGTCAGAAGCTGCAGAGACAATCTAAGGATATTGATGTGCAAATTACATTAAGCCACATATCAGGATTTTTTGAAAGAAGCCTAAAATAATGATACATAAGAACAGCATTCGGATTTGTGTGAATGCCGTAGTAGTCAACCTGCTTTTGGAAACTAAACCCACCTCTTTTTTTTTTTTTTTTAAAGATTTTATTTATTTATTTGACAGAGAGAAAGACAGCGAGAGAGGGAACACAAGCAGGGGGCGTGGGAGAGGGAGAAGCAGGCTTCCCCGCTGAGCAGGGAGCCCGATGTGGGGCTTGATCCCAGGAACTTGGGACCATGACCTGAGCCGAAGGCAGACGCTTAACGACTGAGCCACCCAGGCACCCGTAAACCCACCTCTTTTAAAGGGTCAAGAAAAACATTGTGTACTTGAATTATTCATTCCAGATCTGAAACATTTATGTAATGATGGTAGATTTGTAAAGAATTCCAGAGTTCTACTGAATCATTTGTGCATCAATTTACGAGCAGCATTGAGATCTGATAGGCATCAAGAGGCTCTCGAAATGTAAACGTTATAACTAAACTGGTCACAAAATTCATATTGCTTCCTTCAAATACAGCATCGATAAAGTGCTGGTCATTAAGGAGATTGAGGTGCCAATCTAAACTTGGTTTTTTGGCTCTCTACAGGTAACTTTTTACAGCCTGAGGAGCACAGAATTTGCTGTCTTTGCTGATTGTTGAAAATTGTCCTCTTAATCTCCGTGTTAAGTGGTAGCTTTTACGTTGTTGCCTGAGGATAACTGAGAGTGGAGTCAGAAAACAGACAAGAACAGCTGGTGACTATCTCAGATTATGAATTCATAATATTTGTAGAGTAGGAAAAAAGTCAAGTTACAGTGGCTGGGTCTGCATAGACAGATTCTAAGGTCATATCCATAACAGTGAACTGAAGAGTTGGGAAGGTGAAAAACACCACTATCCCCCAAAATGTAAATTTATGCAATGGTTTTTAATAATGGGGAGGGGGCGGACTTTTGCAATGTCTGGAGACATTTTTGATTATCCTAACTAACTTGGGGGGGCAGGATTGCTATTGGTATTGAGCAAGCAGAGGCCAGGGATGCTGCTAAGTATCCTACAATGCACAAGACAGAATTATCTGGCCCAAAATGTCAATAGTGCTGATACTGAGAGACCGTGATTAACAAGGTCTTTTCTTCAAATGAGGTGTATGTCTTAGTTCTTGTGTTTTTATTGATTTGGTCATAGGGATAAAGTCAATAGGGAAAATGTGAATTACTATTATTGTTGTTATTGTTAAATTTATTCAACTTATGAATGTATAAGATACGGGATTCACATCCTAGAAAAATGTGCCCAGTTTCTGACCCTGACAGTTTTTTAAAAGAATGGTGCTTACCTCGTGCTGTGGCAAACTCATCAGGTAAAAATAAATTTATATAGAATAATAAAACATTAAGAGTGCCTCAATATCACATAGGACAAAATGGAATTTGACCATGATGTAGTTAATGTGATTAATATGGATAATAAGCAAGATGCTTCAGGGCCCCAGTGGAACATTTGTCCTGAATTATCTGGGTTGACTGTCCCCTCTTATTATGAGAATGGAAAAAGAGCCAAATCTTCTCTCCATGCAACGCAGGCATGAACTCGATGATGCAGCGTATCAGGGTGTAGGCAGGAGAGATAATTAACTAGGTATATTATTATTCTTAGCTAAGAATGTAACTGAAAATAAGAAACAGAACTGAGCAGGGAAACAGGACAGAATACTCCATTTAGTATTGTGTGCTAATAGACAATACTTTATAAAACTGGTAGTTCATTTCCCCAAATTCTTCTCCTGCACAATTTCAGCACAATGCCTTTTAAAATATGGAAGAGGGTTGAAATATATAGAGTTCATAGGTTCATTAACTTTTCGCTGCTGTGGTCTGGCTACCTTTGATGCCTTGTTTGTGTGATAAAGGATGGGCTTCTTTTCACTACTGTCTTCAATTTTTTTTTTTTTTGAGTGCTTATCAACATGAGTTGGTAGTAATTTATTAGTTGTCTCTGGGTAGGAGAAATGAAATATTTTGTAAGCTTGGCAGATAACGCTGAGTAGTTTTGATAAATATGAATTTCATACCTTACAACATATTTTTAACATGTTAAAAATGTGACTGTCCCGGGGCACATGGCTTGGCTCAGTAGGTAGACCATGTGACTCTTGATCTTGGGGTTGTAATTTTGAGCCCCACGTTAGGTATAGAGGTTATTAAAAAAAAAGTAAAATCTTTAAAAAAAAATGTGAGTGCCCCTAGAAAATACCCTTAAGTGTTAGAAAACTCAGTAACACAGAAAGTTTTAATATATACAATGAATTAAAACATTTGACATCCTATCTTTAGCTGGTTGTGATATGATATTGTCCCATTTTTGTAGCTATTTTTCCTCAATTCATTAAGATCCGTTTACCAACTCACATTAAATAAAAATGCAGGTAAAAAAGCAAATTCGCATGGTTGTGCTTTAGGGCAAGAGAGTAGAGTTGAGTTTATACACATTGAACTTATGTCCAAACTTATAGCAATGATAGATAAAATAGAAAACCAAAAATGTATGTCTAGGCTCAAAAATAAGATGGAGATCTTCGTGAAGCAGGAACCACCCAGAAATGAACACATAAATGGGGCTGAGACCATTGGCATTCTGGGATCCAGTTCCAAAAGCCAGCAGTGGTGGCCAGGAGTTTCATTCCTGCCAGGGAAAGGGAGCCAGACTTCTCCACAAGATGAAGGATTGGAGAGAGGCTTGCTGTGTGAAGCCATGGGCTCGGGTACAGCTCTCTGACCCACGAAATGAGAATAAATAAATGTTGCTAAACTGCCTCCTGGCTCTTCAGCTTTATGGGAAGCTGAGGACCTAGGCACGTGGTGCAAGCAAACCATCACTTCATGACCATAAGCTAAACCAGTCCACCGGCTGGTTCGGTGCCTGTATTTATAATGTCCCCAATATTGTCACAGCATAGCAGTCCCCAGACGGCATTACAAGTCCTTGTTTTGTGTTAGAAGCCCAAAATGCTGGGTGGAAGCAATAAAAAACTTGTAAGTAGGGATGAGTGAGCTCAGATGAGGGTGTGTTGGGGGGAGGGGCAGCTGTTAGTGAGCAGAGATGGAGAGAAAATGTGAGAGGAGTGGAAAAGTGACGAGAGGGTAAGAAGGGGGGAGGGAGAGAGAGGAAATCACAAATCCGTCACTTCGAATAAACATTTAAAACAACATTCCAAATATGTGAAGAAATAAAATGATAAGGAGCACTAACAATAAAAGAAAGAATCAGAATGTGAATTTAATATATGTAATATTAAATGTGTTTAGAATTTTTTTTTAAAGAGATGAAGAATATATAACTTCTGTTCTTGAATTAATCTTTTGTTTGGGGATGATTATAGAGTCACATCCAATTGTAAGAAGCGATGCAGAGAAATCCCATGTACCCTTTACCCAGCATCCCCCAGTGGTGACGTCTTGCAAAAACAATAGTACCATATTACAGCTATGATATTGCCATTGATACAGGCAGACACAGAAGATTTTCCTCACCTCAAGGACTCCTCTGGTTGCCCTTTTATAGCAACAGACAACTCCCTCTTGGGATCCTTGCTCCTATTTTTAACCACTAGCCACCACTCATCTGTTCTGCATTTCTATATTCTATAACTTTGTCATTTCAAGAATGTTATATAGATGAAACTGTCCAGTATATAACCTTTTGAAGGGTCTGGCTTTGATCACTCAGTGTAATTCCCTGGAGATCCATCCTGGCTGCTGCTTTTATGAATAGACTGTTCCTGTTTATTGCTAAAGAGTATTCCATTGTATGGATTGTCACACTTTAACCATGTACCTGGGGAAGGATGTCTGTGGTTTTTAGTGTGTGGCTATTTCAGATAAAGATACATTCATGTATATATTTTTGTGTGAACAAAAGTTTTCGTTTCTTTAGAGTAAATGCCCAGGTATAAAATTCCTAGATCACATGGTAATTGCTTGTTTAGTTTTTAAGAAACTGCCAAACAGTTTTCCAGAGTGGCTGTACCATTTTCTATTCCCATCAACGATGTATGAGTAATCCAGTTTCTCTATCTTTACCTTCATTTAGTGTTGTCACTTTTTTTTTTTTTTGCCATTTTGATAGGTATTTAGGGATGTCTTATTGTGATTTTAATTTACATTGCTCTAATGGCTTTTTATGTTCTTATTACTATCTGTATATCGTGTACTGAAATGTCTGTCCATACCCCTTGCCCATTTTCTAATGAGATTGTCTATTCTTTTACTATTAAGTTTTGAGGGTCCCCGATATGTTCTAGGTGGTAGTCCTTTGTCAGACATATGATTTGCAAAATATTCTTCCAGTCTTTAATTTGACTTTTCATCCTCTTCGCGTGGTTTTTCATAGATGAAAAAACTTTAATTTTGATGGAGTCCTGTTGGTCCCTTTTCCCTTTTATGGATCATGCTTCTGGTGTTGTGAGGAAGAGATGTGTGGCCTGCTGAGTGGTGGTAAAAATCTTTACCCTCCACTAGATTCCTCCAACACCACCCCAGTGGAGAGAGGGAGGGACACCTCCTTACCACCAGGTGGGCATTGAAGTCCGGGCTTCCCACATGGTCTCCACAGACACGGCAAGGGATAGATGCCGTTACCACCCAGTGAGAATGAGCCCCATTTCCCTGACACCACGCCAGCATGGTGTTAAAGCCGTATGGCCTGCCGAGGGTGGAGGTCAAAGGCTCTCCATTCAACCTTTGCAGGCCTGCATGAGAGGGAGCCACAGTTTTTTCGTCACGGTTGTTTGCCTGGAGAAGAACAGTTAGTGTCTAAAAGTGTTCTGTCTTGTGAGGCAGCCCATTTTCGGGTTCTTTGGCTTGGGAGAGCCGGCCTGTCTTGGGACTTTTTTTTGTCCATGCCTGATGGTACCTGGATTGTTGACTTCTTCAGCTCCAAGTCTAATATATTTGAGGCAAAAAGAAAACAGAGGAACTCACTACATTGTTGTTCCTTGCATTTCAAGGTCTCTAGCCAATCTGACTTATTCTCTCCATCTTCTAGAGTTGTGTTACCTTGCTTTTTTTTTTTTTTATATATAACATGCAAGGATTTTAGTTGTGCTTAGCAGAGGAATAGGCAAAATTGTGTCAACTCCATCTTCCTGGAAACAGAAGTCGGTAACTTCTATTTTAATATAAGAAAGTTTGAATCACAATCATCAGGAATAAAACAAGTCCTGGTAGATGTGAAAAAGAATAGATTATAACTATTGGAGATAAAAACATAGTCATAATCCCTTTTGATTTCTGTTGAGAATACAGACAGCGGAAAGAGACATTGCTCCTACCATTATATATCCCAGTAACACCGCTAACCACAAGCTGAACAAACTGTAAGTTTATGACTTTTCTTGAAACTACCAGAGAGCCGAGGTCACAGGGCAACTAAGCAGCCCAAAATTTGAGGAAAGATAGGACCTGTGGGGGAGAAGTGGATACTTCATTTGCAGCAGAAGTATCTGGACAATGGTAGAAAGAATTCAACTAAAAGAGGATGTTGACTTTTGTCAGGTGCTTCTTGATATCTATCGAGATGATCCTGTGGTATTACATCTTTAGTCTGCCAAAATGGTAAATGATGCTGATTTTTCAAATTTGAAACCAGCTCTGTATTCCCAGGATATGAATGGTTGTGAAGTCTTATCCTTTCTGTCTATCACTGGATTTGATTTGCTGACATTTGGTTGAGGATTTTTGTGTATATATGCATGAGGGATACTGGTCTATAGTTTTCTTCTTTACAATATCTTTGTCTGGTTTTGCTGTCGTGGTTTTGCGATCATGCTATTATGTCTGGCCTCTTAAAACAAGTTGAGAAGTATTCTGTCCTCTTCTATTTGATGGAGAAAATTGTATAGAATTGATATTATTTATGTCTTAAACATTTGATAAAATTTACTAATGAACTATTAAAAACCCAAGATCTAGTGACATGGTGTGTTCGAAGAACACAATTAAAGCAAATGTGTAAAAAATTTGAAACTTGAGGACTAAGAAATGAGTTACCAGCAAAAGAAAATTGGAGTATACATGTTGGTACATAACATATTATGAAGGACAATGTGTAGTCATATACTGCTAAGAATAAAAAAGAATAAGAAGAATAGAATAAGGAGATACTATTACCATAAATAACTATGTACATAACAATAGAACCAGACACGCAGAAAAGTAATAACTGACAGAACGGCAGGGAGAAATAGAGTAATCACCAGTTTTAGTTGGAAACTTTTCACATGCTCCTTCCCATCGAATACATACAAAGATATGAATATATGAATAATTCAATTACTAACAAGCTAAAAAAGAAAAAAAAAAGCTATATAATAGGACACCATATAATAGGACACCAGAAACACACTAAAGTATTATATCCAACAAATAAACAAGTAATACACCTTTTCCGAGCACACATAGGAAATTTGGAAAATTTCCCCATCTACTGGGCAACAAAGGAAGGAGCAATAAATTCCAAAATAATACAGATTATGTTCTCTGACAATAATTTAAATAAAATTAGAAAATAAGTGGATCGTTTGGAAAACCCTCATCTGTGGTCCTTATAAAGTATACTACTACTATACAGCTCTCCTGTAAAAGGAATTCATAAAAGCTATAGCAAATACAATTAGAAGTGAATGATGATGAAACCATGTTTACTATCAACTGTGAGGCATGGATAAAGCAATATAAAGGAAATTAATTTTTTTACCCATATTTGTCAGGAAACAAAAATTATCTTTTAAAAATGAGCTAAGCATTCAATTAATGCACTCAGGAAAAAAAGAGTAGAACAAAATCAAAGAAATAAGAAAAAAGAAATAAAGATAAGGACAGATAAAAGGGAAATAAAAACTTAAGAGAATAATGAAAACAGTTCTTTGAAAAGATTGACTAAATACGTAGAACTTGAGCCAGACTTCTTAAGGAAAAAAAAGGCTAAAATGGATCAATTACAGAATAAGTTGATACAACCACAGAAAAAAAGTTTTAAAATAATTTTCAAAAGTAAATAGCGGTATGCCAGTAAAACTGAAAATCATCACGAAACATACATATTTATGAAGAAAAATGAAATGCTAGAAATCAGCACAAAAAGGAGTAGAACAGTTGAACAGGCAATGAGTGTTAGAGAAAGAGAAACTGTTGTCAAAAACCAACCTTCGTGCTTCAGAGCCAAAATATAACAGGAAGTCAGAGTTGGGAATAAAGAGGAACAATAGCTTTATTGCTTTGCTGGATAAGGGAGTCTGCCACAGACAACGGCCTGCAAAGCCCTCTGGGAGAAAGGGGTGGGGTGGGGGAGGGGAGGGCCATGCTGATTACAGGGAAATACAGAATCTAGCTGGTTTTGACAGGAACTGTGTACCTGCTACCAGCCTCCTTTGTTCTGTCTTTAGGGTGGGACTGGGTTCCTGAAACAAAAGGCTAACAAGGGAGGAGGGGAGGTTTTTCAGAAGAGAGGAAAAAGATTCCTTTAAAACCAAGTTTCAGGGGCGCCTGGGTGGCTCAGTCAGTTAAGCATCAGCCTTCGGCTCAGGTCATGATCCTAGGGTCCTGGGATGGAGTCCTGCATTAGGCTCCTTGCTCAGTGGGGAACCTGCTGCTCCCCCTGCTTGTGTGTGCTCTCTTTTTATTTTTATTTATTCAACTTGAGTATGATGAAGATACTATTGCCTATATGTTGTTATATAATCTTTGGAAACAGTAAGTCAATTTATAATGCGAGGACAAAACCCTGTACTACTCATTCATGCAGGCACACCACATGCGTTTATTTTGTGCCAATCAAGTACCAGATACTCAACATATAAAAATAGCTCCTGCCCTCCAAAAAATATCATCTAGTTAACAGACTGTTACAATACAGTCTATAAGTACTCAGAAAGGAATATAAGCTGGGTATTACTAAAGCATAGAATAGAGACATCTGGTCCAGCCAGATGCTGAGAGGTAGAGTACCAAGGAAGTGTCCTAGAGAAAGGGATGCTTGAGTCGGGACTTGAAATGTGTGGAGTCGTCCCAGGAACAAGGGTCTAGGAAATAGGAAATGAGTCAATGGTGGCAAGAAATAAATAAATAAATTCAGTTAGGGAATATTTAGCTAAATGTGTATATCACTTATGTTAAGATTTCTACATGAGTCAGGTACTGGTTAGTGCATGTAGTTATTGTATAAAAAAGGACAGTGTATATCATCTATCTGGAAGGGAAAATGCTTCTCTCCCACCAGTAGAATGCACCCAATTATCTTACACATGAAACCTCCTTTAGGAGGCTATTTCCAAACTTTCTCAAAGAGTCTGTCGCAAGTCTTAAGCCTTTGCCATTCAAGATGCTTTTCCTAATACGAAACTTTATAAACAAAGGAAAACAGAAAGGACTTAAACACAACAACAACAAATGCCTTAGAACGTTCTGATGTGTTGGGAATTAATTTTAACCCATACTGGAGCACTTTGGAGGATTATGGACTACTTGGGCAAAGGTCATATATATGAGAAAAATAACTATAATTTGGGTCCTATGAAGATTAACTCTAACTGAAGTCCTAATCACATTTATTGTATTTGTTGGTCTTCTCTTTGAGAGGACTCTTTAATGAATGCAAATGTGCAGTTACATTGGTGATTATAAAGTGGGGAAACACTGAGGCTTTCATATTTCAGTTGCTGATGTTGATCTTGCTTTGAACTAGTGTGAAAACTCAGAATATGGGCCATTCATCATGTCCTTCCTATCCTTTTCCTATTTCAGTAGATCGTACCTCTTCCCACCTACTTGTTGAATCTAAAAACATGGAAGTGATTCCTGACTTTTCTCGTCTTCCCTTCCTTCCCCTATGCCCTCATCCCCCACTGCTCAACCCCACAAATAGCAACATGCATATTTACACATACAGCTAATACATGAGCCTGTCCAGGTGTTTCTATGACTAAAATAAACCTCAGTTCTAGCTACTTCTTTATCTGCACCACCTCCTCTCACATAGGCTATTATGATAACTGCCTTCCTGTTTTACCATTTGAATTTTCTCTCCTTCCAATCCAGTCCCCACACTCTAGGTTGTGACTTTTAAAGATATAGATGATCTTATCTTACTCCTTGGCTTAACTCTTTCTGGGGTTTTCTATTGTATTGATAGTAAAATCCACTCATCTTACCTTGATCAAAAGGCCCTAAATAACCTGGTGCCTGTTTACTTTTGCAATTGCTTTCCACTTGTTCACTGTAATCAATTCACATACTCGAATTCAGTTACTTGGAATGCCAAGTGTTTCTGGCCTTACTGTATGCAGTTCCCTTTGCCTGGAAAGTTCTTGTCCGGTGTCCGCCTGGCTGGTGTCTTCTAATTATTTCTGTCTCAGCTTCCATGTTACCTCATGAGTCCTTACTGACAACTCTCCCAGAGAATCTGCCTCCTGGCTCCTGTTACTCTCCATTACAAGGCCTTTTGTGTCCCTCATAACCTATCACATTTTGTAATTATTCATTTCTTTGTTGATATGTTACCTGTCTTGGTACTATAAGATCCATGAAGGCAGAGCTGTATTATTTAATTCACCACTGCATACCATAGTCACGGATTCAATACCACCGTGCTGGGTGAATAAATGAGTGAATCGGTTGACGAATGAACCTGTGTTCTTTACTTGACACATACTGATAATGAAAACTATGGGACAAAATGTCTATGAAGTTAATCTATCATGCACACCTGTGTGGGCCAAAGAGCTTGATTAGCAACAAACGTGTTGAATAAGGGAAAGTAGCTCAACAATTTTAGTGCTCTTCTCTAGGAGACCAGGATTTAATTTTTAGCATCAAAATTTTAAGTAAAAAAGTGAAAGTATGAAGAATAGAGCCGAAGAGAAATAAAATGCTATGCTCTTCTTTCAATTATACAAACCAAATACTTCAATTTGGAACAAACAGCTGAAATGGAATTGGCAGACACGTTCCAGAGAGCCTAGCTATCAAATGAATTGTCTAGAAAGTTTTAAATTCTTCCTGTGGAGGGTGATAGTGCCTACATCCTTTTAGTTTTAGTTTAATTTAGTTGTCATATTTGCTGCCTTCAGGCTTGAAAAAGAAGTACCTCAAGATGTCTATCAGTTAGGAGGGAAAGAAGAGTTGTAACACAATGGAAACTAAAGAAGATATCATGTGTTTAAAGCTTAGGAAATAGAAGCACTACGTAGCCAAATAAAAACAGTGGGCTGAGCTGCAAGTTTTCAGAAGACAGGTTGGCATGACTAGAAGTAAAACATTCATGTGGAATAATTGCCCCTTCTTGGACCATTGAATTCCTTAATGCAACAAAAGTGATGACCCTAGGAAAAATTGCCACAATGTTAAAGCTTAGAGACCTATTTAGGTTTATTGCAACCTATTTAGGTTTCTGAAGAGAGAGAAGGCAAAAAAGATACTCTCGACACTGATGGCTTTTGGTTCATTGTGCTTGGACAAAAACTAGTCTAGTTTTGAAGAATTTATGTCTAGTAATTTAAAATGATTGATCCCAGCTTGAGTCTTTATACATTTCTACTGTCTTTGCTGATTTTTTAGCACTAAAACACGTCTAAGAGTTTTTTGAGACGAGTGTTCTCATTAACAATCTAGAATGCAGGAAAGATATGAAAATTAACATTTTAAAAATTCCACTTCTAGCCAAGGTTCAGTAACAAAGACAGGACTTAACCTCCTGCCATGAAAACTTAAATCACCAAATATATATGTAACAAGTGTTTTTAGACCTTAATTATATTGGTATCACAGTACTGTGATCCCCGAGAGAAGGAAACAAGGTGAGCCCTTCTGTGATTTTCTCCCTAGTACCAACAGTAAGACTATATAAGTAGATGACATAGCCCAGCAGTCTCAATGAATTAAGGAGAGAGAAATTAGGGTTCAAGGAGGTTGCAGGGTCTGCTGATGGTGGAAAACAGAGCCCTGAAAAGGAGGAAATAACATAGATAAAGAGCTCAGAACTCTAAATGGAGGTCTTGAATTTTTGCTGAGCAATAGGCTGTAGACGCATAGGATTGAAACTCCCCAAGATTAGACAAAGAATAATAAGGAAGTTGTATGGTGAACAATTTCCAGAGCTCACACAGGGTAGGAAAATGCTCAAGCTCTGATCAGCCAGAGTGGAGACTCCAAAATGATTATATTGGTAACAGAAATTAACTGTCTTTTGAGGAAATGATACTATAGACCAAACCCAGGTCGTAAAGAGATCAAACTGATCTTTAAGGAATTTAACTACCTGCAAAAACAAAGCTGAGCACTTTGTAAAGAAAAAAACATAATCCAGATACTCGGTAACATAATGTTTACAATTTGAATGTAAAAAAAAAATTACTAGACATGTCAAGAAGCCAGAAAATGTGACCTTTGCCAGAAGAAAAATAAGTCAAAAATCAATGTCGTAGATGCTGGACTTAGCAGTGAAGAATATTAAAGCAAGTTTTAACTACGCTCAAGGATTTAAGGGAACATAAACATAATGAGGAGAGGCCTTCAAGACACAAAAAAGAACCAAATGACATGATATAAAATGACTTAATGCTACTGAACTGTACATGTAAAAATGGTTAAAATGGTAAATTTTATGTTGTGTATATTTCCCTACAATGAAAAAAGAACCAAAATGGCTTTCAAGAAATGAAATCTATAGTATCTGAGATGAAAATTTCACTGGAAGGAATTAACAGATGAATATATTTTGCAAACAACAACAATAGCGTATCTTGAAGACATAGCAATAGAATCTATCCAAAATAAATCACAGGGAGAAAAAAAGACAGAAAAAACTTAATCGAGTCTCAGTGACACATGGAATAATATCAAAGGGTCTGAAATACGTGTAATTGGAGTCCCGGACGGAAGAGAGAGACAGAGAAGAGGGAACAGAAAATATATTTAAAAAATAATGGCTAAAATGTTTTCAAATTTGGGCGCCTGGGTGGCTCAGATGGTTAAGCGTCTGCCTGCGGCTCAGGTCATGATCCCAGGGTCCTGGGATCGAGCCCCGCATCGGGCTCCCTGCTTGGCGGGGAGCCTGCTTCTCCCTCTCCCTCTACTGTTCTCCCTGCTTGTGCTCTCTCACTCTATCAAATAAATAAATAAAATCTTTAAAAAAAAAAAAATAAAATAAAATGTTTTCAAATTTGACAAAAATTATAAATCCACAGTACCAAAAAAACTCTAATATCCCAAGTTTAAAACAATTTACCTCCCAATGATAAAGAGAAAATCTTAAAAGTAGTCAGAAGAAAGAAGACACATTATATACACAAGAACAAGAAAGAATGATTTCAGACATAATCAGGCACCATGCAAGTTAGAAGCTGATGGGCTAATATCTTTCAAGTGCTGAAAGAAATAAAGACTGTTGGCTTAAATTTCTGTGGCCAGTGCAAAGATCCTGCAAAAATACAGCCCTAATTTAAAACTTTTAGATAAACAGAAGCTGATAAAATTCACTGATAGCAGAACTTCACTACAATAAATATTAAAGGAAGTTCTTCAGGTGAAAAAGAAAATGATCCAAATGGAAACTTAGATCTACACAAAGAAATGAAGAGTGCCATAAACAGTGAATATGTGGGAAAATATACTAGACAGCTTTTTTTTTTTTAATTTAAAAATTACTTTGAAAGATAAACATTGAAAATAAAAATGACAATTCATTGTGGATTTTACAACATATTTAGAAGTAAAATGTGTGGCAACAAGAGCACAAAGGAAACAGGACCACTATAGTGAAATAATATAATGTTTGAAAGCAGCCTGTGATCTGTTAAAGATGTATATTTTAAACCTTCAACTGAACACTAAAAATATTAAGCAAAGAATAGTAGCTAATATCTAATATAAGAGATAGAGAATCATAAAACTATTCAAGTCAAAAGAAGATAGGAAAAGAAAAAACACCAGAGAACAGATAGGGAAAATAGAAAACAAATAGCAAATTGGTGGATTTGAACCCAAACATAACAATCACTATCTTAAATATAATTTATCTAAACACTCTAATAAAGGGCAGAAATGATCAAACTGGGGGTAAAAAAGAGCCACCTATACACATATGTATACAACATATTTGCTTTTCTAAAGCAACATTAAGAAAATAAAAAGGCAATCCACAGACTGGGAGAAACTATTTGTAATACCTATCTCTGACAAAAGACGGGGCCAAAAACATCCAATAGACATTTTTTTTAAAAATATTTAAAAAAATAATTTTAAAAATTATCATAAACACACAAAAATATGCTCAACATCACTGGTCATCAGAGAAATACAAAGTAAAACCATAGTGTTTTCTTACACACTCAGCAGAATGTTTGAAATTAAATGTCATTAAGGACGTAGAGCAAGTGGAATTCTTGTACATTTCTGATGGAATCGTAAAAGGATACAAACACTTTGAAAAACAAGTTTACCAGTTTCTTATGAAATTACACATATACTTAACCATATTACCCAGCAATTGTACTGCTAGGTGCTTACTCAAAAGAAATAAAATTTATGCCTACAGAGGCTTGTACGTGAATAGCAGCTTTATATACAATATATAAGATCCCCGACTAATGCAGGCATGCAGGACTCTAAGGTCCACAACATGCTTAGGGCAAAGAGACTATTTCTAGATCTACCTGCTAGTAGGAATAGGACTGCTAGACAGAAGCTAGACAGGGCTGCCTGTAGGTCAAGGAGGGCTCTTCCACACCTGAATGAGATCAAGCAGGGGCTGACACCTGAAGTCATGCAAGCTCTGCTCTGACATCTAGGGCATCTCAATTTGGGAAATAGAGAGTACCAATGTCATCTGGAATATCTGCAGCCTTTTCTGGAGGCATATTGGTAGGCAGCCTCATTTTTGGGTCAGCAAGTACTAGTCTGGCTGGTCTTTCCACTTTGCAGAGAAAAAGAAAAGGAAAATAACACTTGCTGCACGTATCATGAGCCATCTATAGACACTTTGCCTATATCTCATCTTATCCCCACTTCCTGTCCACATTTCCATAATAGGAAATCATGAAACTGAAGTTCAGCAAAATTATCACCTGCTTAGGTGCACACACGAAGTAATTAGAGTTAAGAATTCAACTCCAATCTGTCTCCCTCCAAAAACTGTGTTTTTTCTACAACTTTGTAAGGCTTAGAGGTCACTTTTGTCAGAATGTCAAAAATTGATAAGATTTTCACAGATAAATTCACACTAATCAAATTTACAGGAGACTGATTCATCTCAAAATTTGTAATCTGTGGGGCGCCTGGGTGGCTCAGTCAGTTAAGCATCTGCCATCAGCTCAAGTCATGATCTCAGGGTCCTGGGATTGAGCCCCATGTCAAGCCCCACATCAAGCCCCACATTGGGCTCCATGCTCAGCGGAGAGTCTGCTTCTCTCTCTACCCCTACCCCCCCCCCACCGCCGCTTGTGCTCTCTCTCTCTCAAAATAAATAAATAAAATCTAAAAATAAAATACAGACAAAAAGTTGTAAAAAATTGAGCAATAAATCTGACAAGGAAGACTAGAATGCTTAAATCAAAAATTTAGTGCATTCTCTAACTACATTGAAGAGTTACCTGGGAAGCAAAATTATATTCAAAATATTGCTTTGTCAGTGTAAATCAGAAACAAAGGACTGTCATGATCTTTAGTATAAGGTGCCTCCATTAAGAGAGATGGAGGCTGTCCCACCTCACTTGTGAATGGGTTGCTATTGGTGGTGTCCCTTGCTCAAAGCGTCCTCTTCAGTGGGCAGAGCTGAGTACGTATTACCACCATCATATTATTACATACATCACACGAAAACACTTCTCTGTTTGAGAATCATTTACATTCATTCATTTAGTATATATTGTGTCGCTAATGGCCAGACTGTTCCAGGATGTAGGAATGTAGTAGTAAATAAAAATAAAGTCTCTGCTTTTGATGGAAGGAGTGTTAAAAAAAATATTGTCAGAACCAAGGAAATGAAAACGTTGACTTAGCTACAGCTTTAGATATGCAAATACAAGTGTTTTTACAGATTGATTTTCTATAAAACTACTCTCCACAGATAAGTATACTTCAAAAATCCGGGGATCGCTTGCTCTTTCCCTGTCACCTACATGAGGTAAATGAATGGCTGGAAAACTAAGAATGCTTCCTGTAAAAGCCAGTAGTTGTCAGATAATTTTTATCTCCTAATATCTGTAAGTGTTCCTGCAGCTCCTCTTAATGCACAGGTGAATTCTTCGAAGATTTACTAAATCTCTGAAGAAGCCCTGTAAGAAATCGCAGGAGCGTTTATTATGCTCATACGACAAATACCATCCATTCTGAGTGCTATCTGTTCCCTGGGAGATTGCTGGCTGGCTTCTCAACTACCTTTTATGCTTAGACCTTTCTGAGACACTAACTTCACAGTGGTTAATGTCAGTGAAAACGCTTCCATAAATTCATACCAGGTGATCTGGGGATTTCATGTGGTGCTGTTATCCTTCTCGTCACTAAGATTGAGGGATTGACCTTGATTCAGTCTTATTTACTTTTTATTCTAGGATTGTGTTGCATAGAATAACAGGAGAAATAAGTGGGCTGATGGCTGAAAATTGAAACTCTTATGATTATATAAGAATTCTGATCAAAATGCCACTTGTAAAGGAATTTATCCTAAGGAAGAAAGCAGGCTTTGTTCTCTGCTCCCCAATCTCTGCCAAAATAAAATGAAAAAAAAACAAAAACAAAAAACAAAAAACAAAAACCCAAACTTTACTATACTAGAAATTTCTGGCTTCTACTAGTGATGAGGTAGATTTCACATAGTAGATTCGAATCAGTTTCCGCTTTGAAGCAATTTTCATTCAAGACTGAAATTTGTACACACACTCATCGGTGCCTCAGTCTTGTCTTGGAGGGATGGGTCAAATTCTGCCTTTTCTATGAACTGCCGGTGTGGGAGCTCCATGACCAGGGAGGTGGCAGAGCATAGAGGTTGAGCATGCAGCCAGCTGCAGCCTGTAAATCCCAGCACGGTGTTTACTATGAGTCATCATGAGCAAGTTACTTCACCTCCCTATGCTTTCATTGTCTTATTTCTCTAAAACAAGGTATCTTAGTCCATCCAGGCTGTCCAATGGAATACCATAGATTGAGTGGCTTAAATAACAAACATTTTTATTTCTCACAGTTCTGGAGGCTGGAAAGTCCAAGACCAAGGTGCCAACAGATTCCATGTTTGGCGAGGACCTGCTTCCTGGTTCATAGACAGCTGTATTCTTGCTGTGTCCTCACTTGGTGGAAGGAATGAGGGAGCTCTCTTGGCCTCCCTTTTACAAGGTCACTGATCCCGCTCATGACCTAATCATCTCCCATATAGGCCCCACCTCCAAGTACCATCGCCCTGGGCAGGAGTTTTTAACGTATGAATTTGGCGGCATTGGTGGTGGTGGGAAGAACACATCAGTCTATGGCATGAGGATCATAATGGTACACGTATCACGGTACTGTTATAAGGGTTAAAGGAATTATTACACGTAAAATCCCTGGGACGATGCGTGGTGAAGAAGATGTGCTCAATAAATGTCCGCTTGCTACCGAGTGGGGGCTGATTCAGTTACACATTCATTGGCTCTCGCTCTGCTTCTGCCGAGCTTCTCTTTTCCCTCACTCATGCGTCCCTGGGATTGCACTTCCTAAGAAAACTTTAAAAGATACACCATTGCCTGGGGTTTGCTTGCTGGAGGTTAGGCAGGATGACCTCGAAGATTCCTTAAAGCTCTAAAAACCGTATGTTGTGGTTTTAACTATCGTTTGTATCTATGTGACCTTAGGCTAGCCATTTAACCTCAAACATTGGGTCTTCTTTCCTTTTTTTTTTTGGTAAGTGAGGATAAAATATACTTGATTCTATGAAAAACAACCTTCTTCAAAAGATGATTGAAAGGACTGACTGGGATATTTACATGAAAATAGTGCAAGACTGTAAAGCCATGCCAGTCTACGTCTGCTGTAGGGCAGTCCTTATCTCTTCCACCTTACATTTGCGTAACTAGGGACTTCTGCTCCCCTACCCACAAAGGGTGAGTACTGGGGAGACCTCATCTGTCCTCTTACGCCTCCACCCCAGAGGAAGCAGACTGGCCCAGGTTTTTGGTGGGTAGGGCACATGGCTTAAGCATGGCAGGCCCTTTTGCTCTCCGGCATCTCCATGAGATGAGACAAGGTGCATGCTCACTCATTCCAGCCTTCCTCTCAACTTCCCGCTATTCTGTTCCCATAAGCACATCTGTTCCCCCCTACATGCATGGGCCAATTTTGGTTACTCTCTCCCTGTCCTGCCAGTGACTGGCTACATGAGGCCACCCAGCCAAGCTTGCGGCAGGTTAAAATAAACAAGGGTACTCAGTGTCTGCCCTATAGGTTCAGCTGCCCTCATGACCAGTTCCTAAGAATAGGAGGGAAGAAGTTCCCATTGGTCTAAACATGACTACCACAGTTTACAGAAGCCTGGGGGTGAGCAGTGATGAATGAAGCTGACAGTGTGTGAGCTTATTCTCTATTTGACTGGTATCTGGAAAGGAAGAGGGGTGTTTCCTCACAGACCCACTAGGCCCCTTAACTTCTAGCAGTATCTTTAACAAGGGGATCGATGCTCTCCTCGAATATTTATCCCTTTTATTCCTTTGCTGATGCTAAATCTTCAAAAAGGAAAAGTTCATTTGAAAAGATAAGTTTACAATCATTTTCCCTTTGCGAATAAAATGAGAGAAAAAAAATCTGTTTAGAGAGCTAGGTGTAAAAACCTTTAACAAGAAACAGACCCTACCTGCATTGAACTATATTTAGATGGAAAGCCAGCTGGTCACAGTCCAATGGTATCTCCATGTTCCGTTCAGAACTTAGCATACCCTGTCCGTTCAACAAAATATACCATGAGCAGTAAACATTGCTTATTTAATATGGGTTTTGACTACTAGCAACCACGGTTCTAAAAATAATCACCCAGTATACTTCACTGATCTGTAGGACAGGAAAAGTGTTTAAGACACTCGTGAGAGAAAAGATTGAAACCAGCATACCACTGCTATCTCAAACTAATCAGAAAGACTGCTGTCTCTTGTTAGCTATAAGGGTTACATATTCTAATAGATTTGTACTTACTCCAACTTAAGCTAAGATGAAACTCTATTTTCCAGAATCCTGGTCTCTGAATAGTCCCATGCTAGCGTGGGCCACAGGAGATGTTTTGCATGACATCTGGTAGGCAGAGGTGAAGTAGATGGCATATTCCCCTCTTACCTTCAGTGATGTAGTGAACCAAACTCTCTCGCATATTATCACTTACCTGCTGGCTCCCCCTTGTTGGTGTGGGGTCGTCAGCCCTGGGCAAGCAGCTCTTCCAGCTCCTGCCAGATCCCTCTTCACCTTCCCTGACTTCTGGGCCAGGTGCGTGTTTAGCTCCTCTCGGACACCCAGCAAAGTAGGAAGCTTAGAGCCAGTGAGAGACCAACAGTTTCTAGTCCATCTTAAGGGGTCCAGGTTTGCTTCTCACTTCTTATCTTTTCCATTCATTTTCCCTTCCCAGTGGTCTCAAACTCTAGCACCAGATATAAGGACAACAACCTGACCTAGACTGTTTAACGAGTTTCCACAAATAGGTAAGATCAGAAATTTTAACTAAATCCTAATGGTTTTGTTTCTCCGATTGAATCTTGACTCATACACATTTTGGGTACTGGGGAAGGGTTTCCCCAGAACAGAACCTGAAGGGTAGGTTCTCTACCTACACTTAAGGTTGTACACCATCTGGAATTGATTCTCTGATATGATTAGATTTAGCGTCTCTAATGACCCTGTTCCCAGTGATAACAGCTAATGAAGCACAGCAATGAGCTTGGGCTCATGGAATTTGCTGGTATGATGGCATTCTTTATCACCCTGAAGTAGCTGGCCTGATAGAACGGGAGGATGGCTTTTTGAAGACTCAGTTATGGATGGCAGCACCAGGGCTGGGGCAATAGCCTCATGTGTTCCATAAGCATCCCCCACCCACCCACCCCCACCCCACGTAGCTAGGTTTCACAAGTCTAGGGATCAAAGGGTCAGACATGGGATAGCTCTCCTCACTAGAGATCAGCTAGTAGAATTTTTGCTTCCAGCACTCATGACTTAGGACTCTGGTAATCTTAGACATCCTGGCTTCCAAGTAAGGAATGCTTTCCCCAGATGACCCAGCAGCGGTCCACAAAACTGGAAGTTGAGACTGCTACCTACCTACCTCTTTAGGCAACTTGTGCTAGCAAATCGCCAGGCAAAGAATGGGGTTATGGTATTTGCTGAGATGCTTAATCCTGATTATTAAGGGGAAATTGGGCTGCTTCTACACCATGGGGATGGAATGTAAGAGCTCCCATAGGGCACCTTCTAGTACTCCCATGCTCTGTGATTAATTCAGTGGAAAACTAATCACCTCAATCTAGGCAGGACTGCTAAAGACTAAGACCCTTCAGGAATGGTTTGGGTTATCCCACTAGGAAGGGACCACTGCTATCTGAAGTGCTTACTGAGGGCAAAGGGAATTGGGTAGAGGAAAATGGTAGTTTTAATTCATTTTGGTTCAAATACATATATATCTGTCTTCCCCTGTCCCATTCTTCTAGAATCTAACATAACACTAGTAGGAGCTAACTTTATATGTCAGTATTTTTGTTATAGGATACCCAGGGGAGAGTGTGACTCACCTAGAACAGGAATGAACATCACTTAAAGATGGATAAATAGAGTCGATATCTTTTTTCCTCTTTTTTCAGTTTATATGAGGGGATTGTTGCATTTTGCTAAGGAGAAGCATGATCCTGTCTGTATTTGCACATGAAATATGGTTAAAAGAGGTAGATATAGATGGCAAGTTAACAATGGGTAGGATGGGGGCACCTGGGTGGCTCAGCTGTTAAGCGTCTGCCTTCGGCTCAGGTCATGATCTCAGGGTCCTGGGATCGAGCCCCACATCAGGCTCCCTGCTTGGTGGGAAGCCTGCTTCTCCCTCTCCCACTCCCCCTGCTTGTGTTCCCTCTCTCGCTGTGTCTCTCTCTGTCAAATAAATAAATAAAATCTTAAAAAAAAAAATGGGTAGGATATAGGGGATTTACATTGTGTCGACTTAGCTAAATTGAGGCTGCGTCTCCCAGAATTCCTTTCCTTGCAGGAGACATAAAAGAAATGCTGTGCAAGATGAGAAGGCAGACGAGGCAGCCATATTCCTTCAATTTTCAGAAAGTAGATGCAGAGGCACCAGGCACTGTTTGTCGCTTTTACAAGCTTCTCTCCCGGCTCAGGTGGTCGGCCTGAGGTAACAGTGGCCGTGTACCTGCTCCAGCCCTCACTACGTCCTCCTGCATCTGCTCGGACTCCTAGGCCAGGTGGGTGTTTAGCTTTGTCATAAAGGAACACTTCCTCATCAATTTGGAGACTCGAAAGTGGTGAGCACGCAAAACAAGTTCCAGGTTATCATGAACTCCAGTTTGTGCTTCTGGGTTCCAGTTTGCTTTCTCTCTCCCCCTCGCTTCGTATTCTTTTTCCCTTCCCAACTGTCTGCCCTACTGACTTCAAATTCAGCACAGATGCAAGAAAAGCAGTTTTACTTAGGCTATTGGTCAGTTCTGATAATTGTGCAAAGTCAAATATATCTACATAATCACCAGGTATATATGTGTGTGTGTGTATGACTATATACATGCAGAAATATATAAACACAGATATGGCATACACACATAAATAAAACCACCAGCATCTAGCATAACACTAGGCACTCAAAACATGTATGTTGAACTCAGACAGTAAATTGAATAGAATTGAAAAGATGGTCTGTCTGAACATATGTAACATTTTAAAACAATATAAGTTTACTATCTCAAAGTTCTGTAGGTCAGAAGTCTGATGGGTTTGGCTGATATCTCTGCTCCGGGTCCCACAAGGCTAAAATTAAGGTATAGCCAGCTTGGGCTGTTAATCTGGAGGCTCTGGTAGAGAACTTGCTTCCAGGCTCATTCACGTTGTTGGCAGAATTCAGTTTTGCCTGAGGTCCCTGTTTCTTTGCTGGCTGTAGGCTGGGGGTGGGGGGTGGGGGGCTGTTCTCAGCTTACTTTCCCTGGCTCGTGGCCCCTGCATCTTCAAAGCCAGCATCCATATATTGAGTCCTTCTCATGGTTTCAATCTTCTACTTCATCTTCCCTGCCTCCAACTAGAGAAAGTTCTGTACTTTAAAGGGCTCATGTGATTATACTGGGCCCATCTGGATAATCCAGGACACTCTCCCTATCTTAAGGTCAGCTGGTTAGTAACCTTAATTATATCTGCAGAGCCCCTTCACAGCATTACCTAGGTTTGTGCTTGACTGAATAACGAGGTGACGGGAATCTTGGAGGGGATTTATTTGTAATTCACCCACCATAATGCTCAGTCACATTTGATCTGAATCCTTGAGCTTAAAGCACAACATGGAGACTAGAGAGGAAGAACAGGATGAGTCATAGACAGATTCACATGCTATGCTGCAGCGTAGAGCCCTTAATTTGCAAATAATTGAAGGAGTTCAGGTTTATGTTTTAGTTGGATTTCAGGCTGCAAAATAGAAGGCTGGAGAGAATTGTTAAAGGTCACAGATGAAGATGGGCATGACCTATGATAGTGATAGTAGAAATTAACAAAAAGTAATGCATTCCAGAAGTATCTGGAAAGTAAAATTGCTAGGAGTTGGATGCTGAGGGTAAGGAATACGGAAAGGGACGGCTCTCAGATCATTTCTGAGCTTCTGGCTGGAGGAAGGTAACCAAGAGCATGGTGGTGGTCCTGAAACATGAAATACTGGGGAGCAAGCAGATCTTGGAGGCGATAGGAAGGCAATGAGAACTTCCACTTTGGATCTACTGTACTTGAGACTTATGGGAGAAATGCAAATATGCACGCGCACGTGTGTGTAGACTTTTTTTAAAGATTTTATTTATTTATTTGAGGGACAGAGAGAGAGAGAAGCCAAGCAGGGGGAGCAGCAGGCATAGGGAGAGGGAGAAGCAGGCTCCCCGCTGAACAGGGAGCCCGATGTGGGGCTCGATCCCAGGACCCTGGGAACATGACCTGAGCCAAAGGCAGATGCTTAACCAACTGAGCAACCCAGGCGCATGACTTTTTCTTTTTTAACATGGCCATGGACTAACAGCAAAGAGCAGGGGAGCAGATTCATTGTAGCACTTAAAGCTATAGCTACTTGGAAATAAACACAGAAACAGAAAGCCAATCTCCCCTCAAATTAGTTTGTACAAATCCCATACAGATTATTGGCTGACCCTCTGTGACTGTTAATGCTTAAACAGTCAGTGGATTTCAGAGACTTGAGGATGCAGATTTCATCTGATGATAATATCCAACTCTGTTCAGGTGTGTTCAGCTGACATTCTTGGAGAATATTTAGCTGCTCGCCACTTAAATATATAGGTCATGGAAATCAGAGGGGAGAAGAAGAGGTTACTCAGTAAATACAGAAACGAGGCCATTCCCCTCTCCATACGCCACATCGCCCCAGCTTCCAGACCCTCAGTTTTTTCTTTTCTGCCTTCAAGGGTGTTATAGAAACACGGACACTTGGCAAGGAAATTTAGAGACAAGCAACACAGCTTGAGTCCCTGGTGGGAGAACTAGAAAATTAAAAAGCGGCTGGAAAACCCTGCTGCCGTTACCATCAGAAGCTTCCTCCCAAGTAAAAAGTTAATGGCAATGGTCAAATTCAACCTTTTCCAAACCAGTGGCTATCCATGTTGATAACTGAGTCTATAAAGTGTGACATGCTTAATGTATTTTTAAGAATGAGAATAGGAAGTGAAAGTAACTTGATTAAAAACATAATTGTAATACGAATTAATTCTGTTGCAAGTACCGGACTTTCCTGCTGTTCCAGGCATGGTCAGAAACTTCAATTTTCCTGCATTTGCATTCGGCAAAATGCGATTTTGCCCATATCGATCACTCAAAATCAATTGTGCTATTTCAACAAAGGAGCAATCTTATAAGAACTGTCGCCTCTTAAGTACATTTTTTTCAGAAAGTTAAATATAGCACAACTTTTTGTTATAAATGCACACACGGCCACACACATGAACCGTTTCAAAGGCTTTTGTGTCCACAGTATCCACTTAACCTTGGACTTCACACATGGCTCATTCTCTTAATCCTTGGAGAAATGAACTAATCATTTCTTTGTACTTTTTTCTAATCTGAATCCTTTTGTATGTGTGTGTGTGTGTGTGTGTGTGTATGACTCTTGGAAAAATTTAAATGACTTCTATTAAAAGTAAGCAACAAGGCAGAGCTTTGCCTTGGACCCAAAGTGGGGAGTGTTCCACTGAACTACACATAAAATCACGAGGTGTTTTCACAGCTTGTGAGAACAGTTCCTGTCATTTGCCCAGTAATTGAAGGGCCGGCGACGTGCAGGGATGAGGGTCCTCAGCCGTATGTGGGCTCATTCTTTACCAGCTCCTCATTATCACTGCCACTGGCTACAGCCCTCATTATCTCTCAGCTGGGCTCTTGTAATAACCTTCTACGGGCTTCCTCCACATCAGTACCCTCCTGAACCTCTGCTTTCAGAATATCCTTGCAAGATTCACTTTCTTTAAGCGCTGTGTTGATGACGTCACAGCCCTGCCAGGAAGCTTTAATGTGCCCTCCTCTGCGGATCAGGTGAAACCCAAGCTCCTCAGTGGCTCCTAGAGGGCCCTTTAGAGCATTGTCCCACCTTCTTCTTCCAGTCTGCTCGCACTTCTCCGTCACCTTTCCTGTAAATATCAACTAGACTCTATCTTCTTTCTCTTCATTGAGCCCCCCATCCCTTTGTCGCTTCTATAAATGTGCTATTTCTTCCACATCAACTGCCCTCCCTTCTTGACCTCGGCCAATGTTCATGCCATTTTTGTCAAAAAAGTGTCACCAGTCATGCAAAGCATCTCTCAACTATGACCTCTTTCATTAAGACTTTTTTCTAACCGCTTACTTCCCCTTCTTGAGCTAGATGAGACCTGTTCAAGCATCTTATATGGCATTCATCTTATACTGCTTTATATTATGGTTTTTGTTCCTTCAAAATAATGTCTCAACTTCTTTAATCTGTGCTCCCTTTGGGAAAAAAAATCTAATACCCTCATTTTAATATTTTTGGGATTTCAAAGAAACGAATTATCGTGACTAATAAAGAAATCAAAATAATTATAGTATTTACTATGCTTTTTAAAACTATAATGGCCCCAATAGAATCTCTTCATCAGTTGATAATTGCAACTCAATCAGTGGATCATATTGAAAATGTATATAAAAGTTAAGCACAGTACCGTATCCTACTAAGTGCACAATAAATGTTAGCTATTTTTATGACTATAATGAGCTTCTTAAGAGGATTGTCAACTGTTGGTTGCAATATTCACAACTGGCTGATCCCTTAAATGATATGATTTTTACTTCATGGCAAATTTAAGATCATATCTTCTCAGTAAGATAATCAGTAGTAACAATGCACTTCACTTTTGTTATGACGTGGCTAATGAGCTTAAAGAATAAATGAAATGGTGGCAAAAGGGTCCAATGTAAGTGAGTGCAGTGTGGATAGCAAAGTACTGGTAAGTTGACTCTGGGCATTTCTGACATTGCTGTGAGTTCAGAATCAGACTGTTTTCATACTGAAAGAAATATACAAGATACTCTGATTGATAGTTCAGCAAGTCAGGCAAATATCCGTTCCAGAACTTTAAATGGTTCAATCATAATTACCAATGTGTCATCTCGGGGTTTGGATAGGAAATATGTAATATGATTCAAATAACTTGTTGCATCCACACAAGAGAAAACATCTCAATGTTTCTGGACTCGGTGATCTTAAATGAGGGTTATATAACAAAAGGACAAGTTAATGATATCAAACACCCATTTTAACTTAGTAAAAAATCACCTATGGTTAAATATTTATGAGCTTAGAATCACCCAAAACAGGACTTTTCTGAAGTTTTCAGTTATAATTATTAGAAAAAACGGCTTAGAAATTGCACCAACATCAAAACATAAAGTTGAAGATTAAATTCAATCACCTCTGTTAAAAAAAAAAAACAAAAAAAAACCCTACAAGCATTTTCTTGTCAGATGACTTAAAAGGATATAACCCAGAAAAGCATGGTCACATCTCAGTGCATCATTAAATGTTGATGAAAACACCATCAAACATTCCAGAAAACATTTCATTGTCCCTTGAAGTTAGCTTTATTATTTGTCATTAAAAACGCAAACTGCATTCTATAAGAAATTAGGCAAACCATCCACACATATGTTTACATCACTGCAGACACTGGCAGGGTTAGGGACCTGGATAAAGGATTAAGAGTTCAAAGGAATACATTAACTTGGTTTTGAGTCTTATCAAAAAATTGAGTCCTCTACACCATTTGTTACTCCCTTATCTTGAAATTACAAAAGAGTACAACAAATAATTTTCATCAACTTAATGGAGACCTTCCAGCAAACACCTAAGTCCGCTGCCAGGAGGTTTGCAGGGTTGTCTGGGTTTATGCTCTGTCCGCACAGCCTCCAGCCGTGGCTGATGCCTTTGTGATAGCCTACTGAGTTTGTAACCAGAGCCTTCATCCTATTCTCCTCTGATAGAGGAGACATTTGGAAGGTCTCTGGGTGAACTTCAAATAGGAAGACCTAGTCTGGAGTGCTGGATCAAGAAGGCTTCCAGGGGGAGGGGACCTGTGAGCTAAGATCTCAGTGATGAGTAGGGACTGGGGATGGGGAGGCAGTGAAGAAAGTTCCATCTAAGGAGCAGGAATAGGGAGCAGGAGAGCTGGAGAGGAAGCTGATTGGGAGGCCAGGGAGTGCCAAAGACCTTGTCCTTGACCAAACTTTAGCCAGCTCCTCTGAGCCTTCTTCTTGAGTAAGTCTTGACCTTGTCCCCTGCCTCCCACCCACTGTCCCATAATTTTGGCCTGCCTAGCCCAGGTTTAGCAAAAATCCTGCTAAGTCAGTTTAGAAAGAGTGTCTCCCTTTTGATATGTTGCCTTCAGCAAGATTCTGTTAAGTCAGTTTAGCAAGAACCACCCCACCTTGATATCTCCTCTTAGAAATTTTCCATCACTGACCTCTTCGTGCTACTCATTGCCTATAAATTCCCACTGTCCTTGCTGTATTGGAAGTTGAGCCAGATCTTTCTCTCCTATTGCAAGAGTCCTGAACAAAGACTTCCTTACCATTTTAACGAGTCTTAGATCATTGTTTTCTTTAACAGGAGTAGCAAGCAAGGTGTCGGGGGAGACGAGAATGAGGGTATGTTGAAATAAATTTCCAGGCCCCAGATGGAGCTGCTCCTGCCGAGGGTGTCATGTCAGCAAGCTCAAACTTAAATAACTTTTGTGTCCCTGCCTGTCCTTTTGCATCTATCCATCTGACAAGAAACATAGCATAATGGGTCGGCCGATGCCCAAATGCCAAGACAACTCTGGACTCTACACTGATTTCCTTATTTCTTATTCATTTTCTCTTTTTCTCTTTTTCTTTCTTGTTCCTTACTCTTTATCCTATAAACGCTTCTTGCCTTCCACCTCATTTTGCAGTTCTTTGGACCATTGGGAATGGAGACCACCCACTGCATGAAGTGTTAATATCATCTAAATTGCCTTCTTTAATCATTTTTAGCAGGTGGAAGAAGCAGAGGGTAGAGGAGTTGGGGGAGGCAGACAGGCAGATCAGGCAGGGGCTCCTAGTCCACAATAAAGATTTTGGTTTCTATTAAACAAGAACATAAAGGCATTGAAAAGTTTAAAGATACACAGTGACATGATCAGATTTGCATTTTTGAAACGTCATTTTAGCCTTTAACAAAGAACAATACCAGTTTAGAAATTCTTTACAATACGTAAAGGGACATGAAAGACAAGTGAGCTCATTTGTACTTATACAAAGTGGCACCACCAGTGGCCACATCTCAGCAGGAATTTGAAATCTTGGTCAGCCTACAGCTTAGTCCACATTCCCCTACTTCATGTTCCCCTACCGCAGTCCACCTGCAGCTAAAATATGGTAGCCCTGATTGGCCATGACTAGCGTGCTGGGGATGCTTGCTGCAGGGGTATTTTTGCTGTCACTCCAGCAGCCCCACCTGAGAGAGGTACAGGGTTCTGGGGGACAGGACTTGCTGGCTTGCTGGCAGCACAATTTTTTTTAAGATTTATTTATTTGAGAGAGAGAGAGCATGCACTAGTGGGAGAAGGGGCAGAGGGAGAGAATCTTCAAGCAGACTCCCTGCTGAGCATGGAGCCCTGACTCCGCACTCCATCCCAGGACCCTGAGATCACGACCTGAGCTGAAACCAAGAGTCTCTTGCTCAACCAACTGTGCCACTCAGGTGCCCCTGGCAGCATAGTTTATAGCCCCAGTTTCTATTTTAAGATACGATGACATTAAGATACTATTTTGAGAAAGCTCTTCTCGAACTGCAAGTTGCATATCTGGAGTCACAGAGGTAGGAGGACGAGGTAGAACAACACAGTGAAACCAATGCGGGCCATTAACCCTTCAGGCAAAATAGATTCATTGAGGTTAGCAGAACAAGAGCAGAGGTTGGAAAAAATTGAACAGAAGAGGTAAGTTTTGGGTGAAAGAAAGGTCTATGGTATTCCATATTGTGAAACCATGGACGTGTAGGAGATGAGACAAGAGTGTGCAGGTATCCAAAGTAAGAGCCGGGTAGCCTTGACAATGGACTCTGGTAGGATAGGAAATCAGAGTCCCAAAGAGCAAGGTGAAAAGTGTGATATGCAATCTGTCACCTGTACCTAGAGGATGGCATGCCCCCATGTGACTGATGTATCCAGGACTTTAAGTGTCTTAGAGAAGCCTCTGCATTATCTTACTGCATTCTAGAATGCGACCTCATCTTTGCTTGCTGGGACAGATGGACTCACTGGGAAGCATGGCTTCCCTTCTGCCTTTCAGAAGAGCACTCTGAAGTAAATTTTTTGATGTTTGGAATTTGCCTCAAACACAAGTAGGCCACCTTATTACTAAATTAGACTCACCAACAACTTTGTTTTTCTCTGATTAAAAAAAAATGTAGCTCCCTACACTTCACTCTATAGGATTTCCCCATCCTCTGCTGAACTATGGGATGTTGCTTTTCCATTCACGGTCAGCTCAGTAGCAGAGAAGGTGAAGTTTCTAGCCTGAAAATTAAGCAGGCCTCTGGAGGGGAGCATTTTGCTTCATGATCTGGCTGCCAGCTCTTTTAAGGTCTCATCTTTTTAGGATCTGGTTATGGTATGTTGTCCTGCTCCATAAGTGTTTGAAAACAGGATTGCAATTTGACAGGTGGGAACATGAATCGTGTCTGCCAATGCTTTCCCAAGGAGCAATGGAGGCATTTTAAGAAATCGAGCCGGATGCACTTACATGCTCTCTCTGTGATAATGACGATAAACAAAAGCACTTGGCCATCCTGTAAGTACATGCAATATTCCATTACGACAGCCAAAAAGCACAGTCACTTCTAACCTGTTATATAAGAATGCGCTGTAATCAAGGCCTCCTGGTGTAGTCACCACACAGACACAGGTATTTTTAAAAGCTGGGAAAGTATGCAAGAGGGACCACAACACATGAATTTTTTTCCCTCCCACCACTTTTTCTGTGGGTGGCAATCAGCAGTGGCTATTTGTGGCAATTGACCTTTATATAAATGAATGAGCATTAGTCCGGAGCATCAATTGGTAAGAATTTTGCTTTCATCAAGCAGTAGGACTTGTGGATTGCTATTTGGGTCAGGAAAGCTTGACGCGATCAAAGTTTTAATTAGAAATATGCTAGCCTTAATTACTTGTTTGTCACTCTTGTTTGATGTCAGTGGAAATGGCCTTACTTTTGATTCACAGTCTCTAGTTCCACCTCCAATCTACCCCCTACGGCCAGTTAAATTGGTTGGACTAAAACCTAGAACATTTAGTTTTGGAAAATCACCTTCATAGTGGAAAGGGACCCTCACAGGCGAAGAACGTAAGTAATTACGCCATGGACTTCAGAAAAACCATCTTTTTTTCTGGGAAGTGGCTACTCAGGGGCATCCGAGGTGTCCTTTTATGGCCCCACACCAAGTAGATGATGAAAGTGACTTGCACAAAATAAAACCAGTTCTGTTCCTGCCCCCTCGTCCCCAGATGCAGCAGGTTCCTTCCCTGATAGCCTCCCTGTAGTCCAAGCTATCAATACACCCACCCCACCACTCCAACACAGGCTCAAGCCCACCCCCTGCACTAGGGGATCTGGGCTGGTATTAGGATACCCTAGAGAGACAAGCCCAGATGGTCTGTGACATAGTAAACTCCTAGGAGGATGAAACCCTCCTTTATCATCTGTGCCCCCTCACCACACATACACACACACACACACACACACGCACGCACACACCACCCCCCCCACACACACCACACACACATACCCAAACACACACCACACACACACACACACGCACCCAAACACACACCACACA